>NW_027469332.1:0-207911 GCF_051020765.1 Lasioglossum baleicum
GCGTTATCCGTTATCCGTTATGCGTTATGCGTTATGCGTTATGCGTTATGCGTTATGCGTTATGCGTTATGCGTTATGCGTTATCCGTTATGCGTTATGCGTTATGCGTAATGCGTTATGCGTTATGCGTCATGGGTTATGCGTAATGCGTTATGCGTTATCGGCTTTGCGTTAAGCGTTATGGGTTATGCGTTATCCGTTATGGATTATGCGTTATGCGTTAAGCGTTATGCGTAATGCGTTATGCGTTATGCGTTATGCGTTATGCGTTATGCGTTATGCGTTATGCGTTATGCGTTATGCGTTATGCGTTATGCGTTATGCGTTATGCGTTATGCGTTATGCGTTATGCGTTATGCGTTATGCGTTATGCGTTATGCGTTATGCGTTATGCGTTATGCGTTATGCGTTATGCGTTATGCGTTATGCGTTATGCGTTATGCGTTATGCGTTATGCGTTATGCGTTATGCGTTATGCGTCATGCGTCATGCGTTATGCGTTATGCGTTATGCGTTATGCGTTGTGCGTTATGCGTTATGCGTTATGCGTTATGCGTTATGCGTTATGCGTTATGCGTTATGCGTTATGCGTTATGCGTTATGCGTTATGGGTTATGTGTTATTCGTTATGGATTAAGCGTTATGCATTATGCGTTATGCGTTATGCGTTTTGCGTTATGCGTCATGCGTTACGGGTTATGCGTCATGCGTTATGCGTTATGCGTCATGCGTTATGCGTTATCGGCTTTGCGTTATGCGTTATCGGTTATGCGTTATGCGTTATGCGTTGTGCGTTGTGCGTTCTGCGTTGTGCGTTGTGCGTTGTGCGTTGTGCGTTCTGCGTTATGCGTTATGCGTTATGCGTTATGCGTTATGCGTTATGCGTTATGCGTTATGCGTTATGCGATATGCGTTATGCGTTATGCGTTATGCGTTATGCGTTATGCGTTATACGTTATGCGTTATGCGTTATGCGTTATGCGTTATGCGTTATGCGTTATGCGTCATGCGTTATGCCTTATGCGTTATGCGTTATCGGCTTTGCGGCATGCGTTATGCGGTATGCGTTATGCGTTATGCGTTGTCCGTTATGCGTTATGCGTTATACGTTATGCGTAATGCGTTATGCGTTATGCGTTATGGGTTATGCGTCATGCGTTATGCGTTATGCATTATGCGTTATGCGTAATGCGGTATGGATTATGCGTTATGCGTTATGCGTTATGCGTTATGCGTTATGCGTCATGCGTTATGCGTTATGCGTTATGCGTTATGCGTTATGCGTTATGCGTTATCGGCTTTGCGTTAGGCGTTATCGGTTATGCGTTATGCGTAATGCGTTGTGCGTTGTGCGTTCTGCGTTGTGCGTTGTGCGTTGTGCGTTGTGCGTTGTGCGGGGTGCGTTGTGCGTTCTGCGTTGTGCGTTGTGCGTTATGCGTTATGCGTTATCGGCTTTGCGTTATCGGCTTTGCGTTATGCGTCATGCGTTATGCGTTATGCGTTATGCGTTATGCGTTATGCGTTATGCGATATGCGTTATGCGTTATGCGTTATCGGCTTTGCGTTATGCGTCATGCGTTATGGGTTGTGCGTTATCCGTTATGGATTATGCGTTATGCATTATGCGTTATGCATTATGCGTTTTGCGTTATGCGTTTTGCGTTATGCGTTATGCGTTATGCGTTATGCGTTATGCGTTATGCGTTATGCGTTATGCGTTATGCGTTATGCGTTATGCGTTATGCGTCATGCGTTATGCGTTATGCGTTATGCGTTATGCGTTATGCGTTATGCGTTATGCGTTATGCGTTATGCGTTATGCGTTATGCGTTATGCGTTATGCGTTATGCGTTATGCGTTATGCGTTATGCGTTATGCGTTATGCGTTATGCGTTATGCGTTATGCGTTATGCGTTATGCGTTATGCGTTATGCGTTATGCGTTATGCGTTATGCGTTATGCGTCATGCGTTATGCGTTATGCGTTATGCGTTATGCGTTATGCGTTGTGCGTTATGCGTTATGCGTTATGCGTTATGCGTTATGGGTTATGCGTTATTCGTTATGGATTAAGCGTTATGCATTATGCGTTATGCGTTATGCGTTTTGCGTTATGCGTCATGCGTTACGGGTTATGCGTCATGCGTTATGCGTTATGCGTCATGCGTTATGCGTTATCGGCTTTGCGTTATGCGTTATCGGTTATGCGTTATGCGTTATGCGTTGTGCGTTGTGCGTTCTGCGTTGTGCGTTGTGCGTTGTGCGTTGTGCGTTGTGCGTTCTGCGTTATGCGTTCTGCGTTATGCGTTATGCGTTATGCGTTATGCGTTATGCGTTATGCGTTATGCGATATGCGTTATGCGTTATGCGTTATGCGTTATGCGTTATGCGTTATACGTTATGCGTTATGCGTTATGCGTTATGCGTTATGCGTCATGCGTTATGCCTTATGCGTTATGCGTTATCGGCTTTGCGGCATGCGTTATGCGGTATGCGTTATGCGTTATGCGTTATCCGTTATGCGTTATGCGTTATACGTTATGCGTAATGCGTTATGCGTTATGCGTTATGGGTTATGCGTCATGCGTTATGCGTTATGCATTATGCGTTATGCGTAATGCGGTATGGGTTATGCGTTATGCGTTATGCGTTATGCGTTATGCGTTATGCGTTATGCGCCATGCGTTATGCGTTATGCGTTATGCGTTATCGGCTTTGCGTTATGCGTTATCGGTTATGCGTTATGCGTAATGCGTTGTGCGTTGTGCGTTCTGCGTTGTGCGTTATGCGATATGCGTTATGCGTTATGCGTTATCGGCTTTGCGTTATGCGTCATGCGTTATGGGTTGTGCGTTATCCGTTATGGATTATGCGTTATGCATTATGCGTTTTGCGTTATGCGTTTTGCGTTATGCGTTATGCGTTATGCGTTATGCGTTATGCGTTATGCGTTATGCGTTATGCGTTATGCGTTATGCGTTATGCGTTATGCGTTATGCGTCATGCGTTATGCGTTATGCGTTATGCGTTATGCGTTATGCGTTATGCGTTATGCGTTATGCGTTATGCGTTATGCGTTATGCGTTATGCGTTATGCGTTATGCGTTATGCGTTATGCGCTATGCGTTATGCGTTATGCGTTATGCGTTATGCGTTATGCGTTATGCGTTATGCGTTATGCGTTATGCGTTATGCGTTATGCGTTATGCGTTATGCGTTATGCGTTATGCGTTATGCGTTATGCGTTATGCGTTATGCGTTATGCGTTATGCGTTATGCGTTATGCGTTATGCGTTATGCGTTATGCGTTATGCGTTATGCGTTATGCGTTATGCGTTATGCGTTATGCGTTATGCGTTATGCGTTATGCGTTATGCGTTATGCGTTATGCGTTATGCGTTATGCGTTATGCGTTATGCGTTATGCGTTATGGGTTATGCGTTATGCGTTATGCGTTATGGGTTATGCGTTATCCGTTATGGATTAAGCGTTATGCATTATGCGTTATGCGTTATGCGTTATGCGTTACGGGTTATGCGTCATGCGTTATGCGTTATGCGTTATGCGTTATGCGTTATGCGTCATGCGTTATGCGTTATGCGTTATGCGTTATGCGTTATGCGTTATGCGTTATGCGTTATGCGTTATGCGTTATGCGTTATGCGTTATGCGTTATGCGTTATGCGTTATGCGTTATGCGTTATGCGTTATGCGTTATGCGTTATGCGTTATGCGTTATGCGTTATGCGTCATGCGTTATGCGTTATGCGTTATGCGTTATGCGTTATGCGTTATGCGTTATGCGTTATGCGTTATGCGTTATGCGTTATGCGTTATGCGGTATGCGTTGTGCGTTATGCGTTATGCGTTATGCGTTATGCGTTATGCGTTATGCGTTATGCGTTATGCGTTATGCGTTATGCGTTATGCGTTATGCGTTATGCGTTATGCGTTATGCGTTATGCGTTATGCGTTATGCGTTATGCGTTATGCGTTATGCGTTATGCGTTATGCGTTTTGCGTCATGCGTTATGCGTTATGCGTTATGCGTTATGCGTTATGCGTTATGCGTTATGCGTTATGCGTCATGCGTCATGCGTTATGCGTTATGCGTTATGCGTTATGCGTTATGCGTTATGCGTTATGCGTTATGCGTTATGCGTTATGCGTTATGCGTTATGCGTTATGCGTTATGCGTTATGCGTTGTGCGTTATGCGTCATGCGTTATGCGTTATGCGTTATGCGTTATGCGTTATGCGTTATGCGTTATGCGTTATGCGTTATGCGTTATGCGTTATGCGTTATGCGTTATGCGTTATGCGTTATGCGTTATGCGTTATGCGTTATGCGTTATGCGTTATGCGTTATGCGTTATGCGTTATGCGTTATGCGTTATGCGTTATGCGTTATGCGTTATGCGTTATGCGTTATGGGTTATGCGTTATCCGTTATGGATTAAGCGTTATGCATTATGCGTTATGCGTTATGCGTTTTGCGTTATGCGTTATGCGTTACGGGTTATGCGTCATGCGTTATGCGTTATGCGTCATGCGTTATGCGTTATCGGCTTTGCGTTATGCGTTATCGGTTATGCGTTATGCGTTATGCGTTGTGCGTTGTGCGTTCTGCGTTGTGCGTTGTGCGTTGTGCGTTCTGCGTTATGCGTTATGCGTTATGCGTTATGCGTTATGCGTTATGCGTTATGCGATATGCGTTATGCGTTATGGGTTATGCGTTATGCGTTATGCGTTATGCGTTATGCGTTATGCGATATGCGTTATGCGTTATGCGTTATGCGTTATGCGTTATGCGTTATGCGTTATGCGTTATGCGTTATGCGTTATGCGTTATGCGTTATGCGTTATGCGTTATGCGTTATGCGTTATGCGTTATGCGTTATGCGTTATGCGTTATGCGTTATGCTTTATGCGTTATGCGTTATGCGTTATGCGTTATGCGTTATGCGTTATGCGTTATGCGTCATGGGTTATGCGTAATGCGTTATGCGTTATCGGCATTGCGTTATGCGTTATGGGTTATGCGTTATCCGTTATGGATTATGCGTTATGTATTATGCGTTATGTATTATGCGTTATGCGTTGTGCGTTATGCGTTATGCGTTATGCGTCCTGCGTTATGCGTTATGCGTCATGCGTTATGCGTTATGCGTCATGCGTTATGCGTTATCGGCTTTGCGTTATGCGTTATCGGTTATGCGTTATGCGTTATGCGTTGTGCGTTGTGCGTTCTGCGTTGTGCGTTGTGCGTTGTGCGTTGTGCGTTCTGCGTTATGCGTTATGCGTTGTGCGTTGTGCGTTCTGCGTTATGCGTTGTGCGTTATGCGTTATGCGTTATGCGTTATGCGTTATGCGTTATGCGTTATGCGTTATGCGTTATCGGCTTTGCGTTATGCGTCATGAGTTATGCGTTATGCGTTATGCGTTATGCGTTATGCGTTATGCGTTATGCGTTATGCGTTATGCGTTATGCGTTATGCGTTATGCGTTATGCGTTATGCGTTATGCGTTATGCGTTATGCGTTATGCTTTATGCGTTATGCGTTATGCGTTATGCGTTATGCGTTATGCGTTATGCGTTATGCGTTATGCGTTATGCGTTATGCGTTATGCGTTATGCGTTATGCGTTATGCGTTATGCGTTATGCGTTATGCGTTATGCGTTATGCGTTATGCGTTATGCGTTATGCGTTATGCGTTATGCGTTATGCGTTATGCGTTATGCGTTACGCGTTATGCGTTATGCGTTATGCGTTATGCGTTATGCGTTATGGGTTATGCGTCATGCGTTTTGCGTTATGCGTTATGCGTTACGGGTTATGCGTCATGCGTTATGCGTTATGCGTCATGCGTTATGCGTTATCGGCTTTGCGTTATGCGTTATCGGTAATGCGTTATGCGTTATGCGTTATGCGTTGTGCGTTGTGCGTCCTGCGTTGTGCGTTGTGCGTTGTGCGTTGTGCGTTCTGCGTTATGCGTTATGCGTTATGCGTTATGCGTTCTGCGTTATGCGTTATGCGTTATGCGCTATGCGTTATGCGTTATGCGTTATGCGTTATGCGTTATGCGTTATGCGTTATGCGTTATACGTTATGCGTTATGCGTTATGCGTTATGCGTTATGCGTCATGCGTTATGCCTTATGCGTTATGCGTTATCGGCTTTGCGGCATGCGTTATGCGGTATGCGTTATGCGTTATGCGTTATCCGTTATGCGTTATGCGTTATACGTTATGCGTTATGCGTTATGCGTTATGCGTTATGGGTTATGCGTCATGCGTTATGCGTTATGCATTATGCGTTATGCGTAATGCGGTATGGGTTATGCGTTATCCGTTATCCGTTATGCGTTATGCGTTATGCGTTATGCGTTATGCGTTATGCGTTATGCGTTATGCGTTATCCGTTATGCGTTATGCGTTATGCGTAATGCGTTATGCGTTATGCGTCATGGGTTATGCGTAATGCGTTATGCGTTATCGGCTTTGCGTTAAGCGTTATGGGTTATGCGTTATCCGTTATGGATTATGCGTTATGCGTTAAGCGTTATGCGTAATGCGTTATGCGTTATGCGTTATGCGTTATGCGTTATGCGTTATGCGTTATGCGTTATGCGTTATGCGTTATGCGTTATGCGTTATGCGTTATGCGTTATGCGTTATGCGTTATGCGTTATGCGTTATGCGTTATGCGTTATGCGTTATGCGTTATGCGTTATGCGTTATGCGTTATGCGTTATGCGTTATGCGTTATGCGTTATGCGTTATGCGTTATGCGTTATGCGTTATGCGTTATGCGTTATGCGTTATGCGTTGTGCGTTATGCGTTATGCGTTATGCGTTATGCGTTATGCGTTATGCGTTATGCGTTATGCGTTATGGGTTATGTGTTATTCGTTATGGATTAAGCGTTATGCATTATGCGTTATGCGTTATGCGTTTTGCGTTATGCGTCATGCGTTACGGGTTATGCGTCATGCGTTATGCGTTATGCGTCATGCGTTATGCGTTATCGGCTTTGCGTTATGCGTTATCGGTTATGCGTTATGCGTTATGCGTTGTGCGTTGTGCGTTCTGCGTTGTGCGTTGTGCGTTGTGCGTTCTGCGTTATGCGTTATGCGTTATGCGTTATGCGTTATGCGTTATGCGTTATGCGTTATGCGATATGCGTTATGCGTTATGCGTTATGCGTTATGCGTTATGCGTTATACGTTATGCGTTATGCGTTATGCGTTATGCGTTATGCGTTATGCGTTATGCGTCATGCGTTATGCCTTATGCGTTATGCGTTATCGGCTTTGCGGCATGCGTTATGCGGTATGCGTTATGCGTTATGCGTTATCCGTTATGCGTTATGCGTTATACGTTATGCGTAATGCGTTATGCGTTATGCGTTATGGGTTATGCGTCATGCGTTATGCGTTATGCATTATGCGTTATGCGTAATGCGGTATGGATTATGCGTTATGCGTTATGCGTTATGCGTTATGCGTTATGCGTCATGCGTTATGCGTTATGCGTTATGCGTTATGCGTTATGCGTTATCGGCTTTGCGTTAGGCGTTATCGGTTATGCGTTATGCGTAATGCGTTGTGCGTTGTGCGTTCTGCGTTGTGCGTTGTGCGTTGTGCGTTGTGCGTTGTGCGTTGTGCGTTCTGCGTTGTGCGTTGTGCGTTATGCGTTATGCGTTATCGGCTTTGCGTTATCGGCTTTGCGTTATGCGTCATGCGTTATGCGTTATGCGTTATGCGTTATGCGTTATGCGATATGCGTTATGCGTTATGCGTTATCGGCTTTGCGTTATGCGTCATGCGTTATGGGTTGTGCGTTATCCGTTATGGATTATGCGTTATGCATTATGCGTTATGCATTATGCGTTTTGCGTTATGCGTTTTGCGTTATGCGTTATGCGTTATGCGTTATGCGTTATGCGTTATGCGTTATGCGTTATGCGTTATGCGTTATGCGTTATGCGTTATGCGTTATGCGTTATGCGTTATGCGTTATGCGTTATGCGTTATGCGTTATGCGTTATGCGTTATGCGTTATGCGTTATGCGTTATGCGTTATGCGTTATGCGTTATGCGTTATGCGTTATGCGTTATGCGTTATGCGTTATGCGTTATGCGTTATGCGTTATGCGTTATGCGTTATGCGTTATGCGTTATGCGTTATGCGTTATGCGTTATGCGTTATGCGTTATGCGTTATGCGTTATGCGTTATGCGTCATGCGTTATGCGTTATGCGTTATGCGTTATGCGTTGTGCGTTATGCGTTATGCGTTATGCGTTATGCGTTATGGGTTATGCGTTATTCGTTATGGATTAAGCGTTATGCATTATGCGTTATGCGTTATGCGTTTTGCGTTATGCGTCATGCGTTACGGGTTATGCGTCATGCGTTATGCGTTATGCGTCATGCGTTATGCGTTATCGGCTTTGCGTTATGCGTTATCGGTTATGCGTTATGCGTTATGCGTTGTGCGTTGTGCGTTCTGCGTTGTGCGTTGTGCGTTGTGCGTTGTGCGTTGTGCGTTCTGCGTTATGCGTTATGCGTTATGCGTTATGCGTTATGCGTTATGCGTTATGCGTTATGCGTTATGCGATATGCGTTATGCGTTATGCGTTATGCGTTATGCGTTATGCGTTATACGTTATGCGTTATGCGTTATGCGTTATGCGTTATGCGTCATGCGTTATGCCTTATGCGTTATGCGTTATCGGCTTTGCGGCATGCGTTATGCGGTATGCGTTATGCGTTATGCGTTATCCGTTATGCGTTATGCGTTATACGTTATGCGTAATGCGTTATGCGTTATGCGTTATGGGTTATGCGTCATGCGTTATGCGTTATGCATTATGCGTTATGCGTAATGCGGTATGGGTTATGCGTTATGCGTTATGCGTTATGCGTTATGCGTTATGCGTTATGCGCCATGCGTTATGCGTTATGCTTTATGCGTTATGCGTTATGCGTTATGCGTTATGCGTTATGCGTTATGCGTTATGCGTTATGCGTTATGCGTTATGCGTTATGCGTTATGCGTTATGCGTTATGCGTTATGCGTTATGCGTTATGCGTTATGCGTTATGCGTTATGCGTTATGCGTTATGCGTTATGCGTTATGCGTTATGCGTTATGCGTTATGCGTTACGCGTTATGCGTTATGCGTTATGCGTTATGCGTTATGCGTTATGGGTTATGCGTCATGCGTTTTGCGTTATGCGTTATGCGTTACG
This sequence comes from Lasioglossum baleicum, assembly GCF_051020765.1. NCBI lineage: Eukaryota > Metazoa > Arthropoda > Insecta > Hymenoptera > Halictidae > Lasioglossum > Lasioglossum baleicum. The sequence goes on from NW_027469332.1 coordinate 9,256, forward strand.
GGTTATGCGTCATGCGTTATGCGTTATGCGTCATGCGTTATGCGTTATCGGCTTTGCGTTATGCGTTATCGGTAATGCGTTATGCGTTATGCGTTATGCGTTGTGCGTTGTGCGTCCTGCGTTGTGCGTTGTGCGTTGTGCGTTGTGCGTTCTGCGTTATGCGTTATGCGTTATGCGTTATGCGTTCTGCGTTATGCGTTATGCGTTATGCGCTATGCGTTATGCGTTATGCGTTATGCGTTATGCGTTATGCGTTATGCGTTATACGTTATGCGTTATGCGTTATGCGTTATGCGTTATGCGTCATGCGTTATGCCTTATGCGTTATGCGTTATCGGCTTTGCGGCATGCGTTATGCGGTATGCGTTATGCGTTATGCGTTATCCGTTATGCGTTATGCGTTATACGTTATGCGTTATGCGTTATGCGTTATGCGTTATGGGTTATGCGTCATGCGTTATGCGTTATGCTTTATGCGTTATGCGTTATGCGTTATGCGTTATGCGTTATGCGTTATGCGTTATGCGTTATGCGTTATGCGTTATGCGTTATGCGTTATGCGTTATGCGTTATGCGTTATGCGTTATGCGTTATGCGTTATGCGTTATGCGTTATGCGTTATGCGTTATGCGTTATGCGTTATGCGTTATGCGTTATGCGTTATGCGTTATGCGTTACGCGTTATGCGTTATGCGTTATGCGTTATGCGTTATGCGTTATGGGTTATGCGTCATGCGTTTTGCGTTATGCGTTATGCGTCATGCGTTATGCGTTATGCGTCATGCGTTATGCGTTATCGGCTTTGCGTTATGCGTTATCGGTAATGCGTTATGCGTTATGCGTTATGCGTTGTGCGTTGTGCGTTATGCGCCATGCGTTATGCGTTATGCTTTATGCGTTATGCGTTATGCGTTATGCGTTATGCGTTATGCGTTATGCGCTATGCGTTATGCGTTATGCGTTATGCGTTATGCGTTATGCGTTATGCGTTATGCGTTATGCGTTATGCGTTATGCGTTATGCGTTATGCGTTATGCGTTATGCGTTATGCGTTATGCGTTATGCGTTATGCGTTATGCGTTATGCGGTATGCGTTATGCGTTATGCGTTATGCGTTATGCGTTATGCGTTATGCGTTATGCGTTATGCGTTATGCGTTATGCGTTATGCGTTATGCGTTATGCGTTATGCGTTATGCGTTATGCGTTATGCGTTATGCGTTATGGGTTATGCGTTATGCGTTATGCGTTATGGGTTATGCGTTATCCGTTATGGATTAAGCGTTATGCATTATGCGTTATGCGTTATGCGTTATGCGTTACGGGTTATGCGTCATGCGTTATGCGTTATGCGTTATGCGTTATGCGTTATGCGTCATGCGTTATGCGTTATGCGTTATGCGTTATGCGTTATGCGTTATGCGTTATGCGTTATGCGTTATGCGTTATGCGTTATGCGTTATGCGTTATGCGTTATGCGTTATGCGTTATGCGTTATGCGTTATGCGTTATGCGTTATGCGTTATGCGTTATGCGTTATGCGTTATGCGTTATGCGTTATGCGTTATGCGTTATGCGTTATGCGTTATGCGTCATGCGTTATGCGTTATGCGTTATGCGTTATGCGTTATGCGTTATGCGTTATGCGTTATGCGTTATGCGTTATGCGTTATGCGTTATGCGTTATGCGTTATGCGTTATGCGTTATGCGTTATGCGTTATGCGTTATGCGTTATGCGTTATGCGTTATGCGTTATGCGTTATGCGTTATGCGTTATGCGTTATGCGTTATGCGTTATGCGTTATGCGTTATGCGTCATGCGTTATGCGTTATGCGTTATGCGTTATGCGTTATGCGTTATGCGTTATGCGTCATGCGTCATGCGTTATGCGTTATGCGTTATGCGTTATGCGTTATGCGTTATGCGTTATGCGTTATGCGTTATGCGTTATGCGTTATGCGTTATGCGTTATGCGTTATGCGTTGTGCGTTATGCGTCATGCGTTATGCGTTATGCGTTATGCGTTATGCGTTATGCGTTATGCGTTATGCGTTATGCGTTATGCGTTATGCGTTATGCGTTATGCGTTATGCGTTATGCGTTATGCGTTATGCGTTATGCGTTATGCGTTATGCGTTATGCGTTATGCGTTATGCGTTATGCGTTATGCGTTATGCGTTATGCGTTATGCGTTATGCGTTATGCGTTATGCGTTATGCGTTATGCGTTATGCGTTATGCGTTATGCGTTATGCGTTATGCGTTATGCGTTATGCGTTATGGGTTATGCGTTATCCGTTATGGATTAAGCGTTATGCATTATGCGTTATGCGTTATGCGTTTTGCGTTATGCGTTATGCGTTACGGGTTATGCGTCATGCGTTATGCGTTATGCGTCATGCGTTATGCGTTATGCATTATGCGTTATGCGTAATGCGGTATGGGTTATGCGTTATCCGTTATCCGTTATGCGTTATGCGTTATGCGTTATGCGTTATGCGTTATGCGTTATCCGTTATGCGTTATGCGTTATGCGTAATGCGTAATGCGTTATGCGTCATGGGTTATGCGTAATGCGTTATGCGTTATCGGCTTCGCGTTAAGCGTTATGGGTTATGCGTTATCCGTTATGGATTATGCGTTATGCGTTATGCGTTAAGCGTTATGCGTTATGCGTTATGCGTTATGCGTTATGCGTCATGCGTTATGCGTTATGCGTTATGCGTTATGCGTTATGCGTTATGCGTTATGCGTTATGCGTTATGCGTTATGCGTTATGTGTTATGCGTTATGCGTTATGCGTTATGCGTTATGCGTTATGCGTTATGCGTTATGCGTTATGCGTTATGCGTTATGCGTTATGCGTTATGGGTTATGCGTTATCCGCTATGGACTAAGCGTTATGCATTATCGGCTTTGCGGCATGCGTTATGCGGTATGCGTTATGCGTTATGCGTTATCCGTTATGCGTTATGCGTTATACGTTATGCGTTATGCGTTATGCGTTATGCGTTATGCGTTATGGGTTATGCGTCATGCGTTATGCGTTATGCATTATGCGTTATGCGTAATGCGGTATGGGTTATGCGTTATCCGTTATCCGTTATGCGTTATGCGTTATGCGTTATGCGTTATGCGTTATGCGTTATGCGTTATGCGTTATGCGTTATCCGTTATGCGTTATGCGTTATGCGTAATGCGTTATGCGTTATGCGTCATGGGTTATGCGTAATGCGTTATGCGTTATCGGCTTTGCGTTAAGCGTTATGGGTTATGCGTTATCCGTTATGGATTATGCGTTATGCGTTAAGCGTTATGCGTAATGCGTTATGCGTTATGCGTTATGCGTTATGCGTTATGCGTTATGCGTTATGCGTTATGCGTTATGCGTTATGCGTTATGCGTTATGCGTTATGCGTTATGCGTTATGCGTTATGCGTTATGCGTTATGCGTTATGCGTTATGCGTTATGCGTTATGCGTTATGCGTTATGCGTTATGCGTTATGCGTTATGCGTTATGCGTTATGCGTTATGCGTTATGCGTTATGCGTTATGCGTTATGCGTCATGCGTCATGCGTTATGCGTTATGCGTTATGCGTTATGCGTTGTGCGTTATGCGTTATGCGTTATGCGTTATGCGTTATGCGTTATGCGTTATGCGTTATGCGTTATGCGTTATGCGTTATGGGTTATGTGTTATTCGTTATGGATTAAGCGTTATGCATTATGCGTTATGCGTTATGCGTTTTGCGTTATGCGTCATGCGTTACGGGTTATGCGTCATGCGTTATGCGTTATGCGTCATGCGTTATGCGTTATCGGCTTTGCGTTATGCGTTATCGGTTATGCGTTATGCGTTATGCGTTGTGCGTTGTGCGTTCTGCGTTGTGCGTTGTGCGTTGTGCGTTGTGCGTTCTGCGTTATGCGTTATGCGTTATGCGTTATGCGTTATGCGTTATGCGTTATGCGTTATGCGTTATGCGATATGCGTTATGCGTTATGCGTTATGCGTTATGCGTTATGCGTTATACGTTATGCGTTATGCGTTATGCGTTATGCGTTATGCGTTATGCGTTATGCGTCATGCGTTATGCCTTATGCGTTATGCGTTATCGGCTTTGCGGCATGCGTTATGCGGTATGCGTTATGCGTTATGCGTTGTCCGTTATGCGTTATGCGTTATACGTTATGCGTAATGCGTTATGCGTTATGCGTTATGGGTTATGCGTCATGCGTTATGCGTTATGCATTATGCGTTATGCGTAATGCGGTATGGATTATGCGTTATGCGTTATGCGTTATGCGTTATGCGTTATGCGTCATGCGTTATGCGTTATGCGTTATGCGTTATGCGTTATGCGTTATGCGTTATCGGCTTTGCGTTAGGCGTTATCGGTTATGCGTTATGCGTAATGCGTTGTGCGTTGTGCGTTCTGCGTTGTGCGTTGTGCGTTGTGCGTTGTGCGTTGTGCGGGGTGCGTTGTGCGTTCTGCGTTGTGCGTTGTGCGTTATGCGTTATGCGTTATCGGCTTTGCGTTATCGGCTTTGCGTTATGCGTCATGCGTTATGCGTTATGCGTTATGCGTTATGCGTTATGCGTTATGCGATATGCGTTATGCGTTATGCGTTATCGGCTTTGCGTTATGCGTCATGCGTTATGGGTTGTGCGTTATCCGTTATGGATTATGCGTTATGCATTATGCGTTATGCATTATGCGTTTTGCGTTATGCGTTTTGCGTTATGCGTTATGCGTTATGCGTTATGCGTTATGCGTTATGCGTTATGCGTTATGCGTTATGCGTTATGCGTTATGCGTTATGCGTCATGCGTTATGCGTTATGCGTTATGCGTTATGCGTTATGCGTTATGCGTTATGCGTTATGCGTTATGCGTTATGCGTTATGCGTTATGCGTTATGCGTTATGCGTTATGCGTTATGCGTTATGCGTTATGCGTTATGCGTTATGCGTTATGCGTTATGCGTTATGCGTTATGCGTTATGCGTTATGCGTTATGCGTTATGCGTTATGCGTTATGCGTTATGCGTTATGCGTCATGCGTTATGCGTTATGCGTTATGCGTTATGCGTTATGCGTTGTGCGTTATGCGTTATGCGTTATGCGTTATGCGTTATGGGTTATGCGTTATTCGTTATGGATTAAGCGTTATGCATTATGCGTTATGCGTTATGCGTTTTGCGTTATGCGTCATGCGTTACGGGTTATGCGTCATGCGTTATGCGTTATGCGTCATGCGTTATGCGTTATCGGCTTTGCGTTATGCGTTATCGGTTATGCGTTATGCGTTATGCGTTGTGCGTTGTGCGTTCTGCGTTGTGCGTTGTGCGTTGTGCGTTGTGCGTTGTGCGTTCTGCGTTATGCGTTCTGCGTTATGCGTTATGCGTTATGCGTTATGCGTTATGCGTTATGCGTTATGCGATATGCGTTATGCGTTATGCGTTATGCGTTATGCGTTATGCGTTATACGTTATGCGTTATGCGTTATGCGTTATGCGTTATGCGTCATGCGTTATGCCTTATGCGTTGTGCGTTATCGGCTTTGCGGCATGCGTTATGCGGTATGCGTTATGCGTTATGCGTTATCCGTTATGCGTTATGCGTTATACGTTATGCGTAATGCGTTATGCGTTATGCGTTATGGGTTATGCGTCATGCGTTATGCGTTATGCATTATGCGTTATGCGTAATGCGGTATGGGTTATGCGTTATGCGTTATGCGTTATGCGTTATGCGTTATGCGTTATGCGCCATGCGTTATGCGTTATGCGTTATGCGTTATCGGCTTTGCGTTATGCGTTATCGGTTATGCGTTATGCGTAATGCGTTGTGCGTTGTGCGTTCTGCGTTGTGCGTTATGCGATATGCGTTATGCGTTATGCGTTATCGGCTTTGCGTTATGCGTCATGCGTTATGGGTTGTGCGTTATCCGTTATGGATTATGCGTTATGCATTATGCGTTTTGCGTTATGCGTTTTGCGTTATGCGTTATGCGTTATGCGTTATGCGTTATGCGTTATGCGTTATGCGTTATGCGTTATGCGTTATGCGTTATGCGTTATGCGTCATGCGTTATGCGTTATGCGTTATGCGTTATGCGTTATGCGTTATGCGTTATGCGTTATGCGTTATGCGTTATGCGTTATGCGTTATGCGTTATGCGTTATGCGTTATGCGTTATGCGCTATGCGTTATGCGTTATGCGTTATGCGTTATGCGTTATGCGTTATGCGTTATGCGTTATGCGTTATGCGTTATGCGTTATGCGTTATGCGTTATGCGTTATGCGTTATGCGTTATGCGTTATGCGTTATGCGTTATGCGTTATGCGTTATGCGTTATGCGTTATGCGTTATGCGTTATGCGTTATGCGTTATGCGTTATGCGTTATGCGTTATGCGTTATGCGTTATGCGTTATGCGTTATGCGTTATGCGTTATGCGTTATGCGTTATGCGTTATGCGTTATGCGTTATGCGTTATGCGTTATGGGTTATGCGTTATGCGTTATGCGTTATGGGTTATGCGTTATCCGTTATGGATTAAGCGTTATGCATTATGCGTTATGCGTTATGCGTTATGCGTTATGCGTTATGCGTCATGCGTCATGCGTTATGCGTTATGCGTTATGCGTTATGCGTTATGCGTTATGCGTTATGCGTTATGCGTTATGCGTTATGCGTTATGCGTTATGCGTTATGCGTTATGCGTTGTGCGTTATGCGTCATGCGTTATGCGTTATGCGTTATGCGTTATGCGTTATGCGTTATGCGTTATGCGTTATGCGTTATGCGTTATGCGTTATGCGTTATGCGTTATGCGTTATGCGTTATGCGTTATGCGTTATGCGTTATGCGTTATGCGTTATGCGTTATGCGTTATGCGTTATGCGTTATGCGTTATGCGTTATGCGTTATGCGTTATGCGTTATGCGTTATGCGTTATGCGTTATGCGTTATGCGTTATGGGTTATGCGTTATCCGTTATGGATTAAGCGTTATGCATTATGCGTTATGCGTTATGCGTTTTGCGTTATGCGTTATGCGTTACGGGTTATGCGTCATGCGTTATGCGTTATGCGTCATGCGTTATGCGTTATGCATTATGCGTTATGCGTAATGCGGTATGGGTTATGCGTTATCCGTTATCCGTTATGCGTTATGCGTTATGCGTTATGCGTTATGCGTTATGCGTTATCCGTTATGCGTTATGCGTTATGCGTAATGCGTAATGCGTTATGCGTCATGGGTTATGCGTAATGCGTTATGCGTTATCGGCTTCGCGTTAAGCGTTATGGGTTATGCGTTATCCGTTATGGATTATGCGTTATGCGTTATGCGTTAAGCGTTATGCGTTATGCGTTATGCGTTATGCGTTATGCGTCATGCGTTATGCGTTATGCGTTATGCGTTATGCGTTATGCGTTATGCGTTATGCGTTATGCGTTATGCGTTATGCGTTATGTGTTATGCGTTATGCGTTATGCGTTATGCGTTATGCGTTATGCGTTATGCGTTATGCGTTATGCGTTATGCGTTAAGCGTTATGCGTTATGCGTTATGGGTTATGCGTTATCCGCTATGGACTAAGCGTTATGCATTATGCGTTTGCGTTATGCGTTTTGCGTTATGCGTTATGCGTTACGGGTTATGCGTCATGCGTTATGCGTTATGCGTCATGCGTTATGCGTTATCGGCTTTGCGTTATGCGTTATCGGTTATGCGTTATCGGTTATGCGTTATGCGTTATGCGTTGTGCGTTGTGCGTTCTGCGTTGTGCGTTGTGCGTTGTGCGTTGTGCGTTGTGCGTTCTGCGTTATGCGTTATGCGTTATGCGTTATGCGTTATGCGTTATGCGTTATGCGTTATGCGTTATGCGATATGCGTTATGCGTTATGCGTTATGCGTTATGCGTTATGCGTTATGCGTTATACGTTATGCGTTATGCGTTATGCGTTATGCGTTATGCGTTATGCGTCATGCGTTATGCCTTATGCGTTATGCGTTATCGGCTTTGCGGCATGCGTTATGCGGTATGCGTTATGCGTTATGCGTTATCCGTTATGCGTTATGCGTTATACGTTATGCGTAATGCGTTATGCGTTATGCGTTATGGGTTATGCGTCATGCGTTATGCGTTATGCATTATGCGTTATGCGTAATGCGGTATGGGTTATGCGTTATGCGTTATGCGTTATGCGTTATGCGTTATGCGTTATGCGCCATGCGTTATGCGTTATGCGTTATGCGTTATGCGTTATCGGCTTTGCGTTATGCGTTATCGGTTATGCGTTATGCGTAATGCGTTGTGCGTTGTGCGTTCTGCGTTGTGCGTTATGCGATATGCGTTATGCGTTATGCGTTATCGGCTTTGCGTTATGCGTCATGCGTTATGGGTTGTGCGTTATCCGTTATGGATTATGCGTTATGCATTATGCGTTTTGCGTTATGCGTTTTGCGTTATGCGTTATGCGTTATGCGTTATGCGTTATGCGTTATGCGTTATGCGTTATGCGTTATGCGTTATGCGTTATGCGTTATGCGTTATGCGTTATGCGTTATGCGTCATGCGTTATGCGTTATGCGTTATGCGTTATGCGTTAGGCGTTATGCGTTATGCGTTATGCGTTATGCGTTATGCGTTATGCGTTATGCGTTATGCGTTATGCGTTATGCGTTATGCGTTATGCGTTATGCGTTATGCGTTATGGATTAAGCGTTATGCATTATGCGTTATGCGTTATGCGTTTTGCGTTATGCGTTATGCGTTACGGGTTATGCGTCATGCGTTATGCGTTATGCGTTATGCGTCATGCGTTATGCGTTATGCATTATGCGTTATGCGTAATGCGGTATGGGTTATGCGTTATCCGTTATCCGTTATGCGTTATGCGTTATGCGTTATGCGTTATGCGTTATGCGTTATGCGTTATCCGTTATGCGTTATGCGTTATGCGTAATGCGTAATGCGTTATGCGTCATGGGTTATGCGTTATCCGTTATCCGTTATGCGTTATGCGTTATGCGTTATGCGTTATGCGTTATGCGTTATGCGTTATCCGTTATGCGTTATGCGTTATGCGTAATGCGTAATGCGTTATGCGTCATGGGTTATGAGTAATGCGTTATGCGTTATCGGCTTCGCGTTAAGCGTTATGGGTTATGCGTTATCCGTTATGGATTATGCGTTATGCGTTATGCGTTAAGCGTTATGCGTTATGCGTTATGCGTTATGCGTTATGCGTCATGCGTTATGCGTTATGCGTTATGCGTTATGCGTTATGCGTTATGCGTCATGCGTTATGCGTTATGCGTTATGCGTTATGCGTTATGCGTTATGCGTTATGCGTTATGCGTTATGCGTTATGCGTTATGTGTTATGCGTTATGCGTTATGCGTTATGCGTTATGCGTTATGCGTTATGCGTTATGCGTTATGCGTTATGCGTTATGCGTTATGGGTTATGCGTTATCCGTTATGGATTAAGCGTTATGCATTATGCGTTCGCGTTATGCGTTTTGCGTTATGCGTTATGCGTTACGGGTTATGCGTCATGCGTTATGCGTTATGCGTCATGCGTTATGCGTTATCGGCTTTGCGTTATGCGTTATCGGTTATGCGTTATGCGTTATGCGTTATGCGTTATGGGTTATGCGTCATGCGTTATGCGTTATGCATTATGCGTTATGCGTAATGCGGTATGGGTTATGCGTTATCCGTTATGCGTTATGCGTTATGCGTTATGCGTTATGCGTTATGCTTTATGCGTTATCCGTTATGCGTTATGCGTTATGCGTAATGCGTTATGCGTTATGCGTCATGGGTTATGCGTAATGCGTTATGCGTTATCGGCTTTGCGTTAAGCGTTATGGGTTATGCGTTATCCGTTATGGATTATGCGTTATGCGTTATGCGTTAAGCGTTATGCGTAATGCGTTATGCGTTATGCGTTATGCGTTATGCGTTATGCGTTATGCGTTATGCGTTATTCGTTATGCGTTATGCGTTATGCGTTATGCGTTATGCGTTATGCGTTATGCGTTATGCGTTATGCGTTATGCGTTATGCGTTATGCGTTATGCGTTATGCGTTATGCGTTATGCGTTATGCGTTATGCGTTATGCGTTATGCGTTATGCGTTATGCGTTATGCGTTATGCGTTATGCGTTATGCGTTATGCGTTATGCGTTATGCGTCATGCGTTATGCCTTATGCGTTATGCGTTATCGGCTTTGTGGCATGCGTTATGCGGTATGCGTTATGCGTTATCCGTTATGCGTTATGCGTTATACGTTATGCGTTATGCGTTATGCGTTATGCGTTATGCGTTATGCGTTATGGGTTATGCGTCATGCGTTATGCGTTATGCGTAATGCGGTATGGGTTATGCGTTATCCGTTATGCGTTACGCGTTATGCGTTATGCGTTATGCGTTATGCGTTATGCGTTATGCGTTATCCGTTATGCGTTATGCGTTATGCGTAATGCGTTATGCGTTATGCGTCATGGGTTATGCGTTATGCGCTATGCGTTATGCGTTATGCGTTATGCCTTATGCGTTATGCGTTATGCGTTATGCGTTATGCGTTATGCGTTATGCGTTATGCGTTATGCGTTATGCGTTATGCGTTATGCGTTATGCGTTATGCGTTATGCGTTATGCGTTATGCGTTATGCGTTATGCGTTATGCGTTATGCGTTATGCGTTATGCGTTATGCGTTATGCGTTATGCGTTATGCGTTATGCGTTATGCGTCATGCGTTATGCGTTATGCGTTATGCGTCATGCGTTATGCGTTATGCGTTATGCGTTATGCGTTATGCGTTATGCGTTATGCGTTATGCGTTATGCGTTATGCGTTATGCGTTATGCGTTATGCGTTATGCGTCATGCGTTATGCGTTATGCGTTATGCGTTATGCGTTATGCGTTATGCGTTATGCGTTATGCGTTATGCGTTATGCGTTATGCGTTATGCGTTATGCGTTATGCGTTATGCGTTATGCGTTATGCGTTATGCGTTATGCGTTATGCGTTATGCGTTATGCGTTATGCGTTATGCGTTATGCGTTATGCGTTATGCGTTATGCGTTATGGGTTATGCGTTATCCGTTATGGATTATGCGTTATGCGTTATGCGTTAAGCGTTATGCGTTATGCGTTATGCGTTATGCGTTATGCGTCATGCGTTATGCGTTATGCGTTATGCGTTATGCGTTATGCGTTATGCGTTATGCGTTATGCGTTATGCGTTATGCGTTATGTGTTATGCGTTATGCGTTATGCGTTATGCGTTATGCGTTATGCGTTATGCGTTATGCGTTATGCGTTAAGCGTTATGCGTTATGCGTTATGGGTTATGCGTTATCCGCTATGGACTAAGCGTTATGCATTATGCGTTTGCGTTATGCGTTTTGCGTTATGCGTTATGCGTTACGGGTTATGCGTCATGCGTTATGCGTTATGCGTCATGCGTTATGCGTTATCGGCTTTGCGTTATGCGTTATCGGTTATGCGTTATCGGTTATGCGTTATGCGTTATGCGTTGTGCGTTGTGCGTTCTGCGTTGTGCGTTGTGCGTTGTGCGTTGTGCGTTGTGCGTTCTGCGTTATGCGTTATGCGTTATGCGTTATGCGTTATGCGTTATGCGTTATGCGTTATGCGTTATGCGATATGCGTTATGCGTTATGCGTTATGCGTTATGCGTTATGCGTTATGCGTTATACGTTATGCGTTATGCGTTATGCGTTATGCGTTATGCGTTATGCGTCATGCGTTATGCCTTATGCGTTATGCGTTATCGGCTTTGCGGCATGCGTTATGCGGTATGCGTTATGCGTTATGCGTTATCCGTTATGCGTTATGCGTTATACGTTATGCGTAATGCGTTATGCGTTATGCGTTATGGGTTATGCGTCATGCGTTATGCGTTATGCATTATGCGTTATGCGTAATGCGGTATGGGTTATGCGTTATGCGTTATGCGTTATGCGTTATGCGTTATGCGTTATGCGCCATGCGTTATGCGTTATGCGTTATGCGTTATGCGTTATCGGCTTTGCGTTATGCGTTATCGGTTATGCGTTATGCGTAATGCGTTGTGCGTTGTGCGTTCTGCGTTGTGCGTTATGCGATATGCGTTATGCGTTATGCGTTATCGGCTTTGCGTTATGCGTCATGCGTTATGGGTTGTGCGTTATCCGTTATGGATTATGCGTTATGCATTATGCGTTTTGCGTTATGCGTTTTGCGTTATGCGTTATGCGTTATGCGTTATGCGTTATGCGTTATGCGTTATGCGTTATGCGTTATGCGTTATGCGTTATGCGTTATGCGTTATGCGTTATGCGTTATGCGTCATGCGTTATGCGTTATGCGTTATGCGTTATGCGTTAGGCGTTATGCGTTATGCGTTATGCGTTATGCGTTATGCGTTATGCGTTATGCGTTATGCGTTATGCGTTATGCGTTATGCGTTATGCGTTATGCGTTATGCGTTATGCGTTATGGATTAAGCGTTATGCATTATGCGTTATGCGTTATGCGTTTTGCGTTATGCGTTATGCGTTACGGGTTATGCGTCATGCGTTATGCGTTATGCGTTATGCGTCATGCGTTATGCGTTATGCATTATGCGTTATGCGTAATGCGGTATGGGTTATGCGTTATCCGTTATCCGTTATGCGTTATGCGTTATGCGTTATGCGTTATGCGTTATGCGTTATGCGTTATGCGTTATCCGTTATGCGTTATGCGTTATGCGTAATGCGTAATGCGTTATGCGTCATGGGTTATGCGTTATCCGTTATCCGTTATGCGTTATGCGTTATGCGTTATGCGTTATGCGTTATGCGTTATGCGTTATCCGTTATGCGTTATGCGTTATGCGTAATGCGTAATGCGTTATGCGTCATGGGTTATGCGTAATGCGTTATGCGTTATCGGCTTCGCGTTAAGCGTTATGGGTTATGCGTTATCCGTTATGGATTATGCGTTATGCGTTATGCGTTAAGCGTTATGCGTTATGCGTTATGCGTTATGCGTTATGCGTCATGCGTTATGCGTTATGCGTTATGCGTTATGCGTTATGCGTTATGCGTCATGCGTTATGCGTTATGCGTTATGCGTTATGCGTTATGCGTTATGCGTTATGCGTTATGCGTTATGCGTTATGCGTTATGTGTTATGCGTTATGCGTTATGCGTTATGCGTTATGCGTTATGCGTTATGCGTTATGCGTTATGCGTTATGCGTTATGCGTTATGCGTTATGCGTTATGGGTTATGCGTTATCCGTTATGGATTAAGCGTTATGCATTATGCGTTCGCGTTATGCGTTTTGCGTTATGCGTTATGCGTTACGGGTTATGCGTCATGCGTTATGCGTTATGCGTCATGCGTTATGCGTTATCGGCTTTGCGTTATGCGTTATCGGTTATGCGTTATGCGTTATGCGTTATGCGTTATGGGTTATGCGTCATGCGTTATGCGTTATGCATTATGCGTTATGCGTAATGCGGTATGGGTTATGCGTTATCCGTTATGCGTTATGCGTTATGCGTTATGCGTTATGCGTTATGCTTTATGCGTTATCCGTTATGCGTTATGCGTTATGCGTAATGCGTTATGCGTTATGCGTCATGGGTTATGCGTTATGCGTTATGCGTTATGCGTTATGCGTTATGCGTTATGCGTTATGCGTTATGCGTTATGCGTTATGCGTTATGCGTTATGCGTCATGCGTTATGCCTTATGCGTTATGCGTTATCGGCTTTGTGGCATGCGTTATGCGGTATGCGTTATGCGTTATCCGTTATGCGTTATGCGTTATGCGTTATGCGTTATGCGTTATGCGTTATGCGTTATGCGTTATGCGTTATGCGTTATGCGTTATGCGTTATGCGTTATGCGTTATGCGTTATGCGTTATGCGTTATGCGTTATGCGTTATGCGTTATGCGTTATGCGTTATGCGTTATGCGTTATGCGTTATGCGTTATGCGTTATGGGTTATGCGTTATCCGTTATGGATTATGCGTTATGCGTTATGCGTTAAGCGTTATGCGTTATGCGTTATGCGTTATGCGTTATGCGTCATGCGTTATGCGTTATGCGTTATGCGTTATGCGTTATGCGTTATGCGTTATGCGTTATGCGTTATGCGTTATGCGTTATGTGTTATGCGTTATGCGTTATGCGTTATGCGTTATGCGTTATGCGTTATGCGTTATGCGTTATGCGTTAAGCGTTATGCGTTATGCGTTATGGGTTATGCGTTATCCGCTATGGACTAAGCGTTATGCATTATGCGTTTGCGTTATGCGTTTTGCGTTATGCGTTATGCGTTACGGGTTATGCGTCATGCGTTATGCGTTATGCGTCATGCGTTATGCGTTATCGGCTTTGCGTTATGCGTTATCGGTTATGCGTTATCGGTTATGCGTTATGCGTTATGCGTTGTGCGTTGTGCGTTCTGCGTTGTGCGTTGTGCGTTGTGCGTTGTGCGTTGTGCGTTCTGCGTTATGCGTTATGCGTTATGCGTTATGCGTTATGCGTTATGCGTTATGCGTTATGCGTTATGCGATATGCGTTATGCGTTATGCGTTATGCGTTATGCGTTATGCGTTATGCGTTATACGTTATGCGTTATGCGTTATGCGTTATGCGTTATGCGTTATGCGTCATGCGTTATGCCTTATGCGTTATGCGTTATCGGCTTTGCGGCATGCGTTATGCGGTATGCGTTATGCGTTATGCGTTATCCGTTATGCGTTATGCGTTATACGTTATGCGTAATGCGTTATGCGTTATGCGTTATGGGTTATGCGTCATGCGTTATGCGTTATGCATTATGCGTTATGCGTAATGCGGTATGGGTTATGCGTTATGCGTTATGCGTTATGCGTTATGCGTTATGCGTTATGCGCCATGCGTTATGCGTTATGCGTTATGCGTTATGCGTTATCGGCTTTGCGTTATGCGTTATCGGTTATGCGTTATGCGTAATGCGTTGTGCGTTGTGCGTTCTGCGTTGTGCGTTATGCGATATGCGTTATGCGTTATGCGTTATCGGCTTTGCGTTATGCGTCATGCGTTATGGGTTGTGCGTTATCCGTTATGGATTATGCGTTATGCATTATGCGTTTTGCGTTATGCGTTTTGCGTTATGCGTTATGCGTTATGCGTTATGCGTTATGCGTTATGCGTTATGCGTTATGCGTTATGCGTTATGCGTTATGCGTTATGCGTTATGCGTTATGCGTTATGCGTCATGCGTTATGCGTTATGCGTTATGCGTTATGCGTTAGGCGTTATGCGTTATGCGTTATGCGTTATGCGTTATGCGTTATGCGTTATGCGTTATGCGTTATGCGTTATGCGTTATGCGTTATGCGTTATGCGTTATGGATTAAGCGTTATGCATTATGCGTTATGCGTTATGCGTTTTGCGTTATGCGTTATGCGTTACGGGTTATGCGTCATGCGTTATGCGTTATGCGTTATGCGTCATGCGTTATGCGTTATGCATTATGCGTTATGCGTAATGCGGTATGGGTTATGCGTTATCCGTTATCCGTTATGCGTTATGCGTTATGCGTTATGCGTTATGCGTTATGCGTTATGCGTTATCCGTTATGCGTTATGCGTTATGCGTAATGCGTAATGCGTTATGCGTCATGGGTTATGCGTTATCCGTTATCCGTTATGCGTTATGCGTTATGCGTTATGCGTTATGCGTTATGCGTTATGCGTTATCCGTTATGCGTTATGCGTTATGCGTAATGCGTAATGCGTTATGCGTCATGGGTTATGCGTAATGCGTTATGCGTTATCGGCTTCGCGTTAAGCGTTATGGGTTATGCGTTATCCGTTATGGATTATGCGTTATGCGTTATGCGTTAAGCGTTATGCGTTATGCGTTATGCGTTATGCGTTATGCGTCATGCGTTATGCGTTATGCGTTATGCGTTATGCGTTATGCGTTATGCGTCATGCGTTATGCGTTATGCGTTATGCGTTATGCGTTATGCGTTATGCGTTATGCGTTATGCGTTATGCGTTATGCGTTATGTGTTATGCGTTATGCGTTATGCGTTATGCGTTATGCGTTATGCGTTATGCGTTATGCGTTATGCGTTATGCGTTATGCGTTATGCGTTATGGGTTATGCGTTATCCGTTATGGATTAAGCGTTATGCATTATGCGTTCGCGTTATGCGTTTTGCGTTATGCGTTATGCGTTACGGGTTATGCGTCATGCGTTATGCGTTATGCGTCATGCGTTATGCGTTATCGGCTTTGCGTTATGCGTTATCGGTTATGCGTTATGCGTTATGCGTTATGCGTTATGGGTTATGCGTCATGCGTTATGCGTTATGCATTATGCGTTATGCGTAATGCGGTATGGGTTATGCGTTATCCGTTATGCGTTATGCGTTATGCGTTATGCGTTATGCGTTATGCTTTATGCGTTATCCGTTATGCGTTATGCGTTATGCGTAATGCGTTATGCGTTATGCGTCATGGGTTATGCGTAATGCGTTATGCGTTATCGGCTTTGCGTTAAGCGTTATGGGTTATGCGTTATCCGTTATGGATTATGCGTTATGCGTTATGCGTTAAGCGTTATGCGTAATGCGTTATGCGTTATGCGTTATGCGTTATGCGTTATGCGTTATGCGTTATGCGTTATTCGTTATGCGTTATGCGTTATGCGTTATGCGTTATGCGTTATGCGTTATGCGTTATGCGTTATGCGTTATGCGTTATGCGTTATGCGTTATGCGTTATGCGTTATGCGTTATGCGTTATGCGTTATGCGTTATGCGTTATGCGTTATGCGTTATGCGTTATGCGTTATGCGTTATGCGTTATTCGTTATGCGTTATGCGTTATGCGTTATGCGTTATGCGTTATGCGTTATGCGTTATGCGTTATGCGTTATGCGTTATGCGTTATGCGTTATGCGTTATGCGTAATGCGTTATGCGTTATCGGCTTTGCGTTAAGCGTTATGGGTTATGCGTTATCCGTTATGGATTATGCGTTATGCGTTATGCGTTAAGCGTTATGCGTAATGCGTTATGCGTTATGCGTTATGCGTTATGCGTTATGCGTTATGCGTTATGCGTTATTCGTTATGCGTTATGCGTTATGCGTTATGCGTTATGCGTTATGCGTTATGCGTTATGCGTTATGCGTTATGCGTTATGCGTCATGCGTTATGCCTTATGCGTTATGCGTTATCGGCTTTGTGGCATGCGTTATGCGGTATGCGTTATGCGTTATCCGTTATGCGTTATGCGTTATACGTTATGCGTTATGCGTTATGCGTTATGCGTTATGCGTTATGGGTTATGCGTCATGCGTTATGCGTTATGCGTAATGCGGTATGGGTTATGCGTTATCCGTTATGCGTTACGCGTTATGCGTTATGCGTTATGCGTTATGCGTTATGCGTTATGCGTTATCCGTTATGCGTTATGCGTTATGCGTAATGCGTTATGCGTTATGCGTCATGGGTTATGCGTTATGCGCTATGCGTTATGCGTTATGCGTTATGCCTTATGCGTTATGCGTTATGCGTTATGCGTTATGCGTTATGCGTTATGCGTTATGCGTTATGCGTTATGCGTTATGCGTTATGCGTTATGCGTTATGCGTTATGCGTTATGCGTTATGCGTTATGCGTTATGCGTTATGCGTTATGCGTTATGCGTTATGCGTTATGCGTTATGCGTTATGCGTTATGCGTTATGCGTTATGCGTTATGCGTCATGCGTTATGCGTTATGCGTTATGCGTCATGCGTTATGCGTTATGCGTTATGCGTTATGCGTTATGCGTTATGCGTTATGCGTTATGCGTTATGCGTTATGCGTTATGCGTTATGCGTTATGCGTTATGCGTCATGCGTTATGCGTTATGCGTTATGCGTTATGCGTTATGCGTTATGCGTTATGCGTTATGCGTTATGCGTTATGCGTTATGCGTTATGCGTTATGCGTTATGCGTTATGCGTTATGCGTTATGCGTTATGCGTTATGCGTTATGCGTTATGCGTTATGCGTTATGCGTTATGCGTTATGCGTTATGCGTTATGCGTTATGCGTTATGCGTTATGCGTTATGCGTTATGCGTTATGCGTTATGCGTTATGCGTTATGCGTTATGCGTTATGCGTTATGCGTTATGCGTTATGCGTTATGCGTTATGCGTTATGCGTTATGCGTTATGCGTTATGCGGTTTGCGTTATGCGTTATGCGTTACGGGTTATGCGTCATGCGTTATGCGTTATGCGTCATGCGTTATGCGTTATCGGCTTTGCGTTATGCGTTATCGGTTATGCGTTATGCGTTATGAGTAATGCGGAATGGGTTATGCGTTATCCGTTATGCGTTATGCGTTATGCGTTATGCGTTATGCGTTATGCTTTATGCGTTATCCGTTATGCGTTATGCGTTATGCGTTATGCGTTATGCGTTATGCGTTATGCGCTATGCGTTATGCGTTATGCGTTATGCGTTATGCGTTATGCGTTATGCGTTCTGCGTTATGCGTTATGCGTTATGCGTTATGCGTTATGCGTTATGCGTTATGCGTTATGCGTTATGCGTTATGCGTTATGCGTTATGCGTTATGCGTTATGCGTTATGCGTTATGCGTTATGCGTTATGCGTTATGCGTTATGCGTTATGCGTTATGCGTTATGCGTTATGCGTTATGCGTTATGCGTTATGCGTTATGCGTTATGCGTTATGCGTTATGCGTTATGCGTTATGCGTTATGCGTTATGCGTTATGCGTTATGCGTTATGCGTTATGCGTTATGCGTTATGCGTTATGCGTTATGCGTTATGCGTTATGCGTTATGCGTTATGCGTTATGCGTTATGCGTTATGCGTTATGCGTTATGCGTTATGCGTTATGCGTTATGCGTTATGCGTTATGCGTTATGCGTTATGCGTTATGCGTTATGCGTTATGCGTTATGCGTTATGGGTTATGCGTTATCCGTTATGGATTAAGCGTTATGCATTATGCGTTATGCGTTATGCGTTTTGCGTTATGCGTTATGCGTTACGGGTTATGCGTCATGCGTTATGCGTTATGCGTTATGCGTCATGCGTTATGCGTTATGCATTATGCGTTATGCGTAATGCGGTATGGGTTATGCGTTATCCGTTATCCGTTATGCGTTATGCGTTATGCGTTATGCGTTATCCGTTATGCGTTATGCGTTATGCGTTATGCGTAATGCGTAATGCGTTATGCGTCATGGGTTATGCGTAATGCGTTATGCGTTATCGGCTTCGCGTTAAGCGTTATGGGTTATGCGTTATCCGTTATGGATTATGCGTTATGCGTTATGCGTTAAGCGTTATGCGTTATGCGTTATGCGTTATGCGTTATGCGTCATGCGTTATGCGTTATGCGTTATGCGTTATGCGTTATGCGTTATGCGTTATGCGTTATGCGTTATGCGTTATGCGTTATGCGTTATGCGTTATGCGTTATGCGTTATGCGTTATGCGTTATGCGTTATGCGTTATGCGTTATGCGTTATGCGTTATGCGTTATGCGTTATGCGTTATGCGTTATGCGTTATGCGTTATGGGTTATGCGTTATCCGTTATGGATTAAGCGTTATGCATTATGCGTTCGCGTTATGCGTTTTGCGTTATGCGTTATGCGTTACGGGTTATGCGTCATGCGTTATGCGTTATCAGCTTTGCGTTATGCGTTATCGGTTATGCGTTATGCGTTATGCGTTATGCGTTATGCGTTATGCGTTATGGGTTATGCGTCATGCGTTATGCGTTATGCATTATGCGTTATGCGTAATGCGGTATGGGTTATGCGTTATCCGTTATGCGTTATGCGTTATGCGTTATGCGTTATGCGTTATGCTTTATGCGTTATCCGTTATGCGTTATGCGTTATGCGTAATGCGTTATGCGTTATGCGTCATGGGTTATGCGTAATGCGTTATGCGTTATCGGCTTTGCGTTAAGCGTTATGGGTTATGCGTTATCCGTTATGGATTATGCGTTATGCGTTATGCGTTAAGCGTTATGCGTTATGCGTTATGCGTTATGCGTTATGCGTTATGCGTTATGCGTTATGCGTTATGCGTTATGCGTTATGCGTTATGCGTTATGCGTTATGCGTTATGCGTTATGCGTTATGCGTTATGCGTTATGCGTTATGCGTTATGCGTTATGCGTTATGCGTTATGCGTTATGCGTTATGCGTTATGCGTTATGCGTTATGCGTTATGCGTTATGCGTTATGCGTTATGCGTTATGCGTTATGCGTTATGCGTTATGCGTTATGCGTTATGCGTTATGCGTTATGCGTTATGCGTTATACGTCATGCGTTATGCCTTATGCGTTATGCGTTATCTGCTTTGTGGCATGCGTTATGCGGTATGCGTTATGCGTTATCCGTTATGCGTTATGCGTTATACGTTATGCGTTATGCGTTATGCGTTATGCGTTATGCGTTATGGGTTATGCGTCATGCGTTATGCGTTATGCGTAATGCGGTATGGGTTATGCGTTATCCGTTATGCGTTACGCGTTATGCGTTATGCGTTATGCGTTATGCGTTATGCGTTATGCGTTATCCGTTATGCGTTATGCGTTATGCGTAATGCGTTATGCGTTATGCGTCATGGGTTATGCGTTATGCGTTATGCGTTATGCGTTATGCGTTATGCGTTATGCGTTATGCGTTATGCGTTATGCGTTATGCGTTATGCGTTATGCGTTATGCGTTATGCGTTATGCGTTATGCGTTATGCGTTATGCGTTATGCGTTATGCGTTATGCGTCATGCGTTATGCGTTATGCGTTATGCGTTAGGCGTTATGCGTTATGCGTTATGCGTTATGCGTTATGCGTTATGCGTTATGCGTTATGCGTTATGCGTTATGCGTTATGCGTTATGCGTTATGCGTTATGCGTTATGCGTTATGCGTTATGGATTAAGCGTTATGCATTATGCGTTATGCGTTATGCGTTATGCGTTTTGCGTTATGCGTTATGCGTTACGGGTTATGCGTCATGCGTTATGCGTTATGCGTTATGCGTCATGCGTTATGCGTTATGCATTATGCGTTATGCGTAATGCGGTATGGGTTATGCGTTATCCGTTATCCGTTATGCGTTATGCGTTATGCGTTATGCGTTATGCGTTATGCGTTATGCGTTATGCGTTATCCGTTATGCGTTATGCGTTATGCGTAATGCGTAATGCGTTATGCGTCATGGGTTATGCGTTATCCGTTATCCGTTATGCGTTATGCGTTATGCGTTATGCGTTATGCGTTATGCGTTATGCGTTATCCGTTATGCGTTATGCGTTATGCGTAATGCGTAATGCGTTATGCGTCATGGGTTATGCGTAATGCGTTATGCGTTATCGGCTTCGCGTTATGCGTTATGGGTTATGCGTTATCCGTTATGGATTATGCGTTATGCGTTATGCGTTAAGCGTTATGCGTTATGCGTTATGCGTTATGCGTTATGCGTCATGCGTTATGCGTTATGCGTTATGCGTTATGCGTTATGCGTTATGCGTCATGCGTCATGCGTTATGCGTTATGCGTTATGCGTTATGCGTTATGCGTTATGCGTTATGCGTTATGCGTTATGCGTTATGCGTTATGCGTTATGCGTTATGCGTTATGCGTTATGCGTTATGCGTTATGCGTTATGCGTTATGCGTTATGCGTTATGCGTTATGCGTTATGCGTTATGCGTTATGCGTTATGCGTTATGGGTTATGCGTTATCCGTTATGGATTAAGCGTTATGCATTATGCGTTCGCGTTATGCGTTTTGCGTTATGCGTTATGCGTTACGGGTTATGCGTCATGCGTTATGCGTTATGCGTCATGCGTTATGCGTTATCGGCTTTGCGTTATGCGTTATCGGTTATGCGTTATGCGTTATGCGTTATGCGTTATGGGTTATGCGTCATGCGTTATGCGTTATGCATTATGCGTTATGCGTAATGCGGTATGGGTTATGCGTTATCCGTTATGCGTTATGCGTTATGCGTTATGCGTTATGCGTTATGCTTTATGCGTTATCCGTTATGCGTTATGCGTTATGCGTAATGCGTTATGCGTTATGCGTCATGGGTTATGCGTAATGCGTTATGCGTTATCGGCTTTGCGTTAAGCGTTATGGGTTATGCGTTATCCGTTATGGATTATGCGTTATGCGTTATGCGTTAAGCGTTATGCGTAATGCGTTATGCGTTATGCGTTATGCGTTATGCGTTATGCGTTATGCGTTATGCGTTATGCGTTATGCGTTATGCGTTATGCGTTATGCGTTATTCGTTATGCGTTATGCGTTATGCGTTATGCGTTATGCGTTATGCGTTATGCGTTATGCGTTATGCGTTATGCGTTATGCGTTATGCGTTATGCGTTATGCGTTATGCGTTATGCGTTATGCGTTATGCGTTATGCGTTATGCGTTATGCGTTATGCGTTATGCGTTATGCGTTATGCGTTATGCGTCATGCGTTATGCCTTATGCGTTATGCGTTATCGGCTTTGTGGCATGCGTTATGCGGTATGCGTTATGCGTTATCCGTTATGCGTTATGCGTTATACGTTATGCGTTATGCGTTATGCGTTATGCGTTATGCGTTATGGGTTATGCGTCATGCGTTATGCGTTATGCGTAATGCGGTATGGGTTATGCGTTATCCGTTATGCGTTACGCGTTATGCGTTATGCGTTATGCGTTATGCGTTATGCGTTATGCGTTATGCGTTATCCGTTATGCGTTATGCGTTATGCGTAATGCGTTATGCGTTATGCGTCATGGGTTATGCGTTATGCGCTATGCGTTATGCGTTATGCGTTATGCCTTATGCGTTATGCGTTATGCGTTATGCGTTATGCGTTATGCGTTATGCGTTATGCGTTATGCGTTATGCGTTATGCGTTATGCGTTATGCGTTATGCGTTATGCGTTATCCGTTATGCGTTATGCGTTATGCGTTATGCGTTATGCGTTATGCTTTATGCGTTATCCGTTATGCGTTATGCGTTATGCGTTATGCGTTATGCGTCATGCGTTATGCGTTATGCGTTATGCGTTATGCGTTATGCGTTATGCGTTATGCGTTATGCGTTATGCGTTATGCGTTATGCGTTATGCGTTATGCGTTATGCGTCATGCGTTATGCGTTATGCGTTATGCGTTATGCGTTATGCGTTATGCGTTATGCGTTATGCGTTATGCGTTATGCGTTATGCGTTATGCGTTATGCGTTATGCGTTATGCGTTATGCGTTATGCGTTATGCGTTATGCGTTATGCGTTATGCGTTATGCGTTATGCGTTATGCGTTATGCGTTATGCGTTATGCGTTATGCGTTATGCGTTATGCGTTATGCGTTATGCGTTATGCGTTATGCGTTATGCGTTATGCGGTTTGCGTTATGCGTTATGCGTTACGGGTTATGCGTCATGCGTTATGCGTTATGCGTCATGCGTTATGCGTTATCGGCTTTGCGTTATGCGTTATCGGTTATGCGTTATGCGTTATGAGTAATGCGGAATGGGTTATGCGTTATCCGTTATGCGTTATGCGTTATGCGTTATGCGTTATGCGTTATGCTTTATGCGTTATCCGTTATGCGTTATGCGTTATGCGTTATGCGTTATGCGTTATGCGTTATGCGTTATGCGTTATGCGTTATGCGTTATGCGTTATGCGTTATGCGTTATGCGTTATGCGTTCTGCGTTATGCGTTATGCGTTATGCGTTATGCGTTATGCGTTATGCGTTATGCGTTATGCGTTATGCGTTATGCGTTATGCGTTATGCGTTATGCGTTATGCGTTATGCGTTATGCGTCATGCGTTATGCGTTATGCGTTATGCGTTATGCGTTATGCGTTATGCGTTATGCGTTATGCGTTATGCGTTATGCGTTATGCGTTATGCGTTATGCGTTATGCGTTATGCGTTATGCGTTATGCGTTATGCGTTATGCGTTATGCGTTATGCGTTATGCGTTATGCGTTATGCGTTATGCGTTATGGGTTATGCGTTATCCGTTATGGATTAAGCGTTATGCATTATGCGTTATGCGTTATGCGTTTTGCGTTATGCGTTATGCGTTACGGGTTATGCGTCATGCGTTATGCGTTATGCGTTATGCGTCATGCGTTATGCGTTATGCATTATGCGTTATGCGTAATGCGGTATGGGTTATGCGTTATCCGTTATCCGTTATGCGTTATGCGTTATGCGTTATGCGTTATCCGTTATGCGTTATGCGTTATGCGTTATGCGTAATGCGTAATGCGTTATGCGTCATGGGTTATGCGTAATGCGTTATGCGTTATCGGCTTCGCGTTAAGCGTTATGGGTTATGCGTTATCCGTTATGGATTATGCGTTATGCGTTATGCGTTAAGCGTTATGCGTTATGCGTTATGCGTTATGCGTTATGCGTCATGCGTTATGCGTTATGCGTTATGCGTTATGCGTTATGCGTTATGCGTTATGCGTTATGCGTTATGCGTTATGCGTTATGCGTTATGCGTTATGCGTTATGCGTTATGCGTTATGCGTTATGCGTTATGCGTTATGCGTTATGCGTTATGCGTTATGCGTTATGCGTTATGCGTTATGCGTTATGGGTTATGCGTTATCCGTTATGGATTAAGCGTTATGCATTATGCGTTCGCGTTATGCGTTTTGCGTTATGCGTTATGCGTTACGGGTTATGCGTCATGCGTTATGCGTTATCAGCTTTGCGTTATGCGTTATCGGTTATGCGTTATGCGTTATGCGTTATCCGTTATGCGTTATGCGTTATACGTTATGCGTAATGCGTTATGCGTTATGCGTTATGGGTTATGCGTCATGCGTTATGCGTTATGCATTATGCGTTATGCGTAATGCGGTATGCGTTATGCGTTATGGGTTATGCGTCATGCGTTATGCGTTATGCATTATGCGTTATGCGTAATGCGGTATGGGTTATGCGTTATGCGTTATGCGTTATGCGTTATGCGTTATGCGTTATGCGCCATGCGTTATGCGTTATGCGTTATGCGTTATGCGTTATCGGCTTTGCGTTAAGCGTTATGGGTTATGCGTTATCCGTTATGGATTATGCGTTATGCGTTATGCGTTAAGCGTTATGCGTTATGCGTTATGCGTTATGCGTTATGCGTTATGCGTTATGCGTTATGCGTTATGCGTTATGCATTATGCGTTATGCGTTATGCGTTATGCGTTATGCGTTATGCGTTATGCGTTATGCGTTATGCGTTATGCGTTATGCGTTATGCGTTATGCGTTATGCGTTATGCGTTATGCGTTATGCGTCATGCGTTATGCGTTATGCGTTATGCGTTATGCGTTAGGCGTTATGCGTTATGCGTTATGCGTTATGCGTTATGCGTTATGCGTTATGCGTTATGCGTTATGCGTTATGCGTTATGCGTTATGCGTTATGCGTTATGGATTAAGCGTTATGCATTATGCGTTATGCGTTATGCGTTTTGCGTTATGCGTTATGCGTTACGGGTTATGCGTCATGCGTTATGCGTTATGCGTTATGCGTCATGCGTTATGCGTTATGCATTATGCGTTATGCGTAATGCGGTATGGGTTATGCGTTATCCGTTATCCGTTATGCGTTATGCGTTATGCGTTATGCGTTATGCGTTATGCGTTATGCGTTATCCGTTATGCGTTATGCGTTATGCGTAATGCGTAATGCGTTATGCGTCATGGGTTATGCGTTATCCGTTATCCGTTATGCGTTATGCGTTATGCGTTATGCGTTATGCGTTATGCGTTATGCGTTATCCGTTATGCGTTATGCGTTATGCGTAATGCGTAATGCGTTATGCGTCATGGGTTATGCGTAATGCGTTATGCGTTATCGGCTTCGCGTTAAGCGTTATGGGTTATGCGTTATCCGTTATGGATTATGCGTTATGCGTTATGCGTTAAGCGTTATGCGTTATGCGTTATGCGTTATGCGTTATGCGTCATGCGTTATGCGTTATGCGTTATGCGTTATGCGTTATGCGTTATGCGTCATGCGTTATGCGTTATGCGTTATGCGTTATGCGTTATGCGTTATGCGTTATGCGTTATGCGTTATGCGTTATGCGTTATGTGTTATGCGTTATGCGTTATGCGTTATGCGTTATGCGTTATGCGTTATGCGTTATGCGTTATGCGTTATGCGTTATGCGTTATGCGTTATGGGTTATGCGTTATCCGTTATGGATTAAGCGTTATGCATTATGCGTTCGCGTTATGCGTTTTGCGTTATGCGTTATGCGTTACGGGTTATGCGTCATGCGTTATGCGTTATGCGTCATGCGTTATGCGTTATCGGCTTTGCGTTATGCGTTATCGGTTATGCGTTATGCGTTATGCGTTATGCGTTATGGGTTATGCGTCATGCGTTATGCGTTATGCATTATGCGTTATGCGTAATGCGGTATGGGTTATGCGTTATCCGTTATGCGTTATGCGTTATGCGTTATGCGTTATGCGTTATGCTTTATGCGTTATCCGTTATGCGTTATGCGTTATGCGTAATGCGTTATGCGTTATGCGTCATGGGTTATGCGTAATGCGTTATGCGTTATCGGCTTTGCGTTAAGCGTTATGGGTTATGCGTTATCCGTTATGGATTATGCGTTATGCGTTATGCGTTAAGCGTTATGCGTAATGCGTTATGCGTTATGCGTTATGCGTTATGCGTTATGCGTTATGCGTTATGCGTTATGCGTTATTCGTTATGCGTTATGCGTTATGCGTTATGCGTTATGCGTTATGCGTTATGCGTTATGCGTTATGCGTTATGCGTTATGCGTTATGCGTTATGCGTTATGCGTTATGCGTTATGCGTTATGCGTTATGCGTTATGCGTTATGCGTTATGCGTTATGCGTTATGCGTTATGCGTTATGCGTTATGCGTTATGCGTTATGCGTTATGCGTTATGCGTCATGCGTTATGCCTTATGCGTTATGCGTTATCGGCTTTGTGGCATGCGTTATGCGGTATGCGTTATGCGTTATCCGTTATGCGTTATGCGTTATACGTTATGCGTTATGCGTTATGCGTTATGCGTTATGCGTTATGGGTTATGCGTCATGCGTTATGCGTTATGCGTAATGCGGTATGGGTTATGCGTTATCCGTTATGCGTTACGCGTTATGCGTTATGCGTTATGCGTTATGCGTTATGCGTTATGCGTTATGCGTTATGCGTTATCCGTTATGCGTTATGCGTTATGCGTAATGCGTTATGCGTTATGCGTCATGGGTTATGCGTTATGCGCTATGCGTTATGCGTTATGCGTTATGCCTTATGCGTTATGCGTTATGCGTTATGCGTTATGCGTTATGCGTTATGCGTTATGCGTTATGCGTTATGCGTTATGCGTTATGCGTTATGCGTTATGCGTTATGCGTTATGCGTTATGCGTTATGCGTTATGCGTTATGCGTTATGCGTTATGCGTTATGCGTTATGCGTTATGCGTTATGCGTTATGCGTTATGCGTTATGCGTTATGCGTTATGCGTTATGCGTCATGCGTTATGCGTTATGCGTTATGCGTCATGCGTTATGCGTTATGCGTTATGCGTTATGCGTTATGCGTTATGCGTTATGCGTTATGCGTTATGCGTTATGCGTTATGCGTTATGCGTTATGCGTTATGCGTCATGCGTTATGCGTTATGC
Source organism: Lasioglossum baleicum (assembly GCF_051020765.1). Taxonomy (NCBI): domain Eukaryota; kingdom Metazoa; phylum Arthropoda; class Insecta; order Hymenoptera; family Halictidae; genus Lasioglossum; species Lasioglossum baleicum. The sequence continues at coordinate 37,023 of NW_027469332.1, forward strand.
GTTATGCGTTATGCGTTATGCGTTATGCGTTATGCGTTATGCGTTATGCGTTATGCGTTATGCGTTATGCGTTATGCGTTATGCGTTATGCGTTATGCGTTATGCGTTATGCGTTATGCGTTATGCGTTATGCGTTATGCGTTATGCGTTATGCGTTATGCGTTATGCGTTATGCGTTATGCGTTATGCGTTATGCGTTATGCGTTATGCGTTATGCGTTATGCGTTATGCGTTATGCGTTATGCGTTATGCGTTATGCGTTATGCGTTATGCGTTATGCGTTATGCGTTATGCGTTATGCGTTATGCGTTATGCGTTATGCGGTTTGCGTTATGCGTTATGCGTTACGGGTTATGCGTCATGCGTTATGCGTTATGCGTCATGCGTTATGCGTTATCGGCTTTGCGTTATGCGTTATCGGTTATGCGTTATGCGTTATGAGTAATGCGGAATGGGTTATGCGTTATCCGTTATGCGTTATGCGTTATGCGTTATGCGTTATGCGTTATGCTTTATGCGTTATCCGTTATGCGTTATGCGTTATGCGTTATGCGTTATGCGTTATGCGTTATGCGTTATGCGTTATGCGTTATGCGTTATGCGTTATGCGTTATGCGTTATGCGTTCTGCGTTATGCGTTATGCGTTATGCGTTATGCGTTATGCGTTATGCGTTATGCGTTATGCGTTATGCGTTATGCGTTATGCGTTATGCGTTATGCGTCATGCGTTATGCGTTATGCGTTATGCGTCATGCGTTATGCGTTATGCGTTATGCGTTATGCGTTATGCGTTATGCGTTATGCGTTATGCGTTATGCGTTATGCGTTATGCGTTATGCGTTATGCGTTATGCGTCATGCGTTATGCGTTATGCGTTATGCGTTATGCGTTATGCGTTATGCGTTATGCGTTATGCGTTATGCGTTATGCGTTATGCGTTATGCGTTATGCGTTATGCGTTATGCGTTATGCGTTATGCGTTATGCGTTATGCGTTATGCGTTATGCGTTATGCGTTATGCGTTATGCGTTATGCGTTATGCGTTATGCGTTATGCGTTATGCGTTATGCGTTATGCGTTATGGGTTATGCGTTATCCGTTATGGATTAAGCGTTATGCATTATGCGTTATGCGTTATGCGTTTTGCGTTATGCGTTATGCGTTACGGGTTATGCGTCATGCGTTATGCGTTATGCGTTATGCGTCATGCGTTATGCGTTATGCATTATGCGTTATGCGTAATGCGGTATGGGTTATGCGTTATCCGTTATCCGTTATGCGTTATGCGTTATGCGTTATGCGTTATCCGTTATGCGTTATGCGTTATGCGTTATGCGTAATGCGTAATGCGTTATGCGTCATGGGTTATGCGTAATGCGTTATGCGTTATCGGCTTCGCGTTAAGCGTTATGGGTTATGCGTTATCCGTTATGGATTATGCGTTATGCGTTATGCGTTAAGCGTTATGCGTTATGCGTTATGCGTTATGCGTTATGCGTCATGCGTTATGCGTTATGCGTTATGCGTTATGCGTTATGCGTTATGCGTTATGCGTTATGCGTTATGCGTTATGCGTTATGCGTTATGCGTTATGCGTTATGCGTTATGCGTTATGCGTTATGCGTTATGCGTTATGCGTTATGCGTTATGCGTTATGCGTTATGCGTTATGCGTTATGCGTTATGCGTTATGCGTTATGCGTTATGGGTTATGCGTTATCCGTTATGGATTAAGCGTTATGCATTATGCGTTCGCGTTATGCGTTTTGCGTTATGCGTTATGCGTTACGGGTTATGCGTCATGCGTTATGCGTTATCAGCTTTGCGTTATGCGTTATCGGTTATGCGTTATGCGTTATGCGTTATGCGTTATGCGTTATGCGTTATGGGTTATGCGTCATGCGTTATGCGTTATGCATTATGCGTTATGCGTAATGCGGTATGGGTTATGCGTTATCCGTTATGCGTTATGCGTTATGCGTTATGCGTTATGCGTTATGCTTTATGCGTTATCCGTTATGCGTTATGCGTTATGCGTAATGCGTTATGCGTTATGCGTCATGGGTTATGCGTAATGCGTTATGCGTTATCGGCTTTGCGTTAAGCGTTATGGGTTATGCGTTATCCGTTATGGATTATGCGTTATGCGTTATGCGTTAAGCGTTATGCGTTATGCGTTATGCGTTATGCGTTATGCGTTATGCGTTATGCGTTATGCGTTATGCGTTATGCGTTATGCGTTATGCGTTATGCGTTATGCGTTATGCGTTATGCGTTATGCGTTATGCGTTATGCGTTATGCGTTATGCGTTATGCGTTATGCGTTATGCGTTATGCGTTATGCGTTATGCGTTATGCGTTATGCGTTATGCGTTATGCGTTATGCGTTATGCGTTATGCGTTATGCGTTATGCGTTATGCGTTATGCGTTATGCGTTATGCGTTATGCGTTATGCGTTATGCGTTATGCGTTATGCGTTATGCGTTATGCGTTATGCGTTATGCGTTATGCGTTATACGTCATGCGTTATGCCTTATGCGTTATGCGTTATCTGCTTTGTGGCATGCGTTATGCGGTATGCGTTATGCGTTATCCGTTATGCGTTATGCGTTATACGTTATGCGTTATGCGTTATGCGTTATGCGTTATGCGTTATGGGTTATGCGTCATGCGTTATGCGTTATGCGTAATGCGGTATGGGTTATGCGTTATCCGTTATGCGTTACGCGTTATGCGTTATGCGTTATGCGTTATGCGTTATGTGTTATGCGTTATCCGTTATGCGTTATGCGTTATGCGTAATGCGTTATGCGTTATGCGTCATGGGTTATGCGTTATGCGTTATGCGTTATGCGTTATGCGTTATGCGTTATGCGTTATGCGTTATGCGTTATGCGTTATGCGTTATGCGTTATGCGTTATGCGTTATGCGTTATGCGTTATGCGTTATGCGTTATGCGTTATGCGTTATGCGTTATGCGTTATGCGTCATGCGTTATGCGTTATGCGTTATGCGTTAGGCGTTATGCGTTATGCGTTATGCGTTATGCGTTATGCGTTATGCGTTATGCGTTATGCGTTATGCGTTATGCGTTATGCGTTATGCGTTATGCGTTATGCGTTATGCGTTATGCGTTATGCGTTATGCGTTATGGATTAAGCGTTATGCATTATGCGTTATGCGTTATGCGTTATGCGTTTTGCGTTATGCGTTATGCGTTACGGGTTATGCGTCATGCGTTATGCGTTATGCGTTATGCGTCATGCGTTATGCGTTATGCATTATGCGTTATGCGTAATGCGGTATGGGTTATGCGTTATCCGTTATCCGTTATGCGTTATGCGTTATGCGTTATGCGTTATGCGTTATGCGTTATGCTTTATCCGTTATGCGTTATGCGTTATGCGTAATGCGTAATGCGTTATGCGTCATGGGTTATGCGTTATCCGTTATCCGTTATGCGTTATGCGTTATGCGTTATGCGTTATGCGTTATGCGTTATGCGTTATCCGTTATGCGTTATGCGTTATGCGTAATGCGTAATGCGTTATGCGTCATGGGTTATGCGTAATGCGTTATGCGTTATCGGCTTCGCGTTATGCGTTATGGGTTATGCGTTATCCGTTATGGATTATGCGTTATGCGTTATGCGTTAAGCGTTATGCGTTATGCGTTATGCGTTATGCGTTATGCGTCATGCGTTATGCGTTATGCGTTATGCGTTATGCGTTATGCGTTATGCGTCATGCGTCATGCGTTATGCGTTATGCGTTATGCGTTATGCGTTATGCGTTATGCGTTATGCGTTATGCGTTATGCGTTATGCGTTATGCGTTATGCGTTATGCGTTATGCGTTATGCGTTATGCGTTATGCGTTATGCGTTATGCGTTATGCGTTATGCGTTATGCGTTATGCGTTATGCGTTATGCGTTATGCGTTATGCGTTATGCGTTATGGGTTATGCGTTATCCGTTATGGATTAAGCGTTATGCATTATGCGTTCGCGTTATGCGTTTTGCGTTATGCGTTATGCGTTACGGGTTATGCGTCATGCGTTATGCGTTATGCGTCATGCGTTATGCGTTATCGGCTTTGCGTTATGCGTTATCGGTTATGCGTTATGCGTTATGCGTTATGGGTTATGCGTCATGCGTTATGCGTTATGCATTATGCGTTATGCGTAATGCGGTATGGGTTATGCGTTATCCGTTATGCGTTATGCGTTATGCGTTATGCGTTATGCGTTATGCGTTATGCTTTATGCGTTATCCGTTATGCGTTATGCGTTATGCGTAATGCGTTATGCGTTATGCGTCATGGGTTATGCGTAATGCGTTATGCGTTATCGGCTTTGCGTTAAGCGTTATGGGTTATGCGTTATCCGTTATGGATTATGCGTTATGCGTTATGCGTTAAGCGTTATGCGTAATGCGTTATGCGTTATGCGTTATGCGTTATGCGTTATGCGTTATGCGTTATGCGTTATGCGTTATGCGTTATGCGTTATGCGTTATGCGTTATTCGTTATGCGTTATGCGTTATGCGTTATGCGTTATGCGTTATGCGTTATGCGTTATGCGTTATGCGTTATGCGTTATGCGTTATGCGTTATGCGTTATGCGTTATGCGTTATGCGTTATGCGTTATGCGTTATGCGTTATGCGTTATGCGTTATGCGTTATGCGTTATGCGTTATGCGTTATGCGTCATGCGTTATGCCTTATGCGTTATGCGTTATCGGCTTTGTGGCATGCGTTATGCGGTATGCGTTATGCGTTATCCGTTATGCGTTATGCGTTATACGTTATGCGTTATGCGTTATGCGTTATGCGTTATGCGTTATGGGTTATGCGTCATGCGTTATGCGTTATGCGTAATGCGGTATGGGTTATGCGTTATCCGTTATGCGTTACGCGTTATGCGTTATGCGTTATGCGTTATGCGTTATGCGTTATGCGTTATGCGTTATCCGTTATGCGTTATGCGTTATGCGTAATGCGTTATGCGTTATGCGTCATGGGTTATGCGTTATGCGCTATGCGTTATGCGTTATGCGTTATGCCTTATGCGTTATGCGTTATGCGTTATGCGTTATGCGTTATGCGTTATGCGTTATGCGTTATGCGTTATGCGTTATGCGTTATGCGTTATGCGTTATGCGTTATGCGTTATGCGTTATGCGTTATGCGTTATGCGTTATGCGTTATGCGTTATGCGTTATGCGTTATGCGTTATGCGTTATGCGTTATGCGTTATGCGTTATGCGTTATGCGTTATGCGTTATGCGTTATGCGTCATGCGTTATGCGTTATGCGTTATGCGTCATGCGTTATGCGTTATGCGTTATGCGTTATGCGTTATGCGTTATGCGTTATGCGTTATGCGTTATGCGTTATGCGTTATGCGTTATGCGTTATGCGTTATGCGTTATGCGTTATGCGTCATGCGTTATGCGTTATGCGTTATGCGTTATGCGTTATGCGTTATGCGTTATGCGTTATGCGTTATGCGTTATGCGTTATGCGTTATGCGTTATGCGTTATGCGTTATGCGTTATGCGTTATGCGTTATGCGTTATGCGTTATGCGTTATGCGTTATGCGTTATGCGTTATGCGTTATGCGTTATGCGTTATGCGTTATGCGTTATGCGTTATGCGTTATGCGTTATGCGTTATGCGTTATGCGTTATGCGTTATGCGTTATGCGTTATGCGTTATGCGTTATGCGTTATGCGTTATGCGTTATGCGTTATGCGTTATGCGTTATGCGTTATGCGTTATGCGTTATGCGTTATGCGTTATGCGTTATGCGTTATGCGTTATGCGTTATGCGTTATGCGGTTTGCGTTATGCGTTATGCGTTACGGGTTATGCGTCATGCGTTATGCGTTATGCGTCATGCGTTATGCGTTATCGGCTTTGCGTTATGCGTTATCGGTTATGCGTTATGCGTTATGAGTAATGCGGAATGGGTTATGCGTTATCCGTTATGCGTTATGCGTTATGCGTTATGCGTTATGCGTTATGCTTTATGCGTTATCCGTTATGCGTTATGCGTTATGCGTTATGCGTTATGCGTTATGCGTTATGCGTTATGCGTTATGCGTTATGCGTTATGCGTTATGCGTTATGCGTTATGCGTTATGCGTTCTGCGTTATGCGTTATGCGTTATGCGTTATGCGTTATGCGTTATGCGTTATGCGTTATGCGTTATGCGTTATGCGTTATGCGTTATGCGTTATGCGTTATGCGTTATGCGTTATGCGTTATGCGTTATGCGTTATGCGTTATGCGTTATGCGTTATGCGTTATGCGTTATGCGTTATGCGTTATGCGTTATGCGTTATGCGTTATGCGTTATGCGTTATGCGTTATGCGTTATGCGTTATGCGTTATGCGTTATGCGTTATGCGTTATGCGTTATGCGTTATGCGTTATGCGTTATGCGTTATGCGTTATGCGTTATGCGTTATGCGTTATGGGTTATGCGTTATCCGTTATGGATTAAGCGTTATGCATTATGCGTTATGCGTTATGCGTTTTGCGTTATGCGTTATGCGTTACGGGTTATGCGTCATGCGTTATGCGTTATGCGTTATGCGTCATGCGTTATGCGTTATGCATTATGCGTTATGCGTAATGCGGTATGGGTTATGCGTTATCCGTTATCCGTTATGCGTTATGCGTTATGCGTTATGCGTTATCCGTTATGCGTTATGCGTTATGCGTTATGCGTAATGCGTAATGCGTTATGCGTCATGGGTTATGCGTAATGCGTTATGCGTTATCGGCTTCGCGTTAAGCGTTATGGGTTATGCGTTATCCGTTATGGATTATGCGTTATGCGTTATGCGTTAAGCGTTATGCGTTATGCGTTATGCGTTATGCGTTATGCGTCATGCGTTATGCGTTATGCGTTATGCGTTATGCGTTATGCGTTATGCGTTATGCGTTATGCGTTATGCGTTATGCGTTATGCGTTATGCGTTATGCGTTATGCGTTATGCGTTATGCGTTATGCGTTATGCGTTATGCGTTATGCGTTATGCGTTATGCGTTATGCGTTATGCGTTATGCGTTATGCGTTATGCGTTATGCGTTATGCGTTATGCGTTATGCGTTATGCGTTATGCGTTATGCGTTATGGGTTATGCGTTATCCGTTATGGATTAAGCGTTATGCATTATGCGTTCGCGTTATGCGTTATCGGCTTTGTGGCATGCGTTATGCGGTATGCGTTATGCGTTATCCGTTATGCGTTATGCGTTATACGTTATGCGTTATGCGTTATGCGTTATGCGTTATGCGTTATGGGTTATGCGTCATGCGTTATGCGTTATGCGTAATGCGGTATGGGTTATGCGTTATCCGTTATGCGTTACGCGTTATGCGTTATGCGTTATGCGTTATGCGTTATGCGTTATGCGTTATCCGTTATGCGTTATGCGTTATGCGTAATGCGTTATGCGTTATGCGTCATGGGTTATGCGTTATGCGTTATGCGTTATGCGTTATGCGTTATGCGTTATGCGTTATGCGTTATGCGTTATGCGTTATGCGTTATGCGTTATGCGTTATGCGTTATGCGTTATGCGTTATGCGTTATGCGTTATGCGTTATGCGTTATGCGTTATGCGTTATGCGTTATGCGTTATGCGTTATGCGTTATGCGTTATGCGTTATGCGTTATGCGTTATGCGTTATGCGTTATGCGTTATGCGTTATGCGTTATGCGTTATGCGTTATGCGTTATGCGTTATGCGTTATGCGTTATGCGTTATCCGTTATGGATTAAGCGTTATGCATTATGCGTTCGCGTTATGCGTTTTGCGTTATGCGTTATGCGTTACGGGTTATGCGTCATGCGTTATGCGTTATGCGTCATGCGTTATGCGTTATCGGCTTTGCGTTATGCGTTATCGGTTATGCGTTATGCGTTATGCGTTATGCGTTATGCGTTATGCGTTATGCGTTATGCGTTATGCGTTATGCGTTATGCGTTATGCGTTATGCGTTATCCGTTATGGATTAAGCGTTATGCATTATGCGTTCGCGTTATGCGTTTTGCGTTATGCGTTATGCGTTACGGGTTATGCGTCATGCGTTATGCGTTATGCGTCATGCGTTATGCGTTATCGGCTTTGCGTTATGCGTTATCGGTTATGCGTTATGCGTTATGCGTTATGCGTTATGCGTTATGGGTTATGCGTCATGCGTTATGCGTTATGCATTATGCGTTATGCGTAATGCGGTATGGGTTATGCGTTATCCGTTATGCGTTATGCGTTATGCGTTATGCGTTATGCGTTATGCTTTATGCGTTATCCGTTATGCGTTATGCGTTATGCGTAATGCGTTATGCGTTATGCGTCATGGGTTATGCGTAATGCGTTATGCGTTATCGGCTTTGCGTTAAGCGTTATGGGTTATGCGTTATCCGTTATGGATTATGCGTTATGCGTTATGCGTTAAGCGTTATGCGTAATGCGTTATGCGTTATGCGTTATGCGTTATGCGTTATGCGTTATGCGTTATGCGTTATGCGTTATGCGTTATGCGTTATGCGTTATGCGTTATTCGTTATGCGTTATGCGTTATGCGTTATGCGTTATGCGTTATGCGTTATGCGTTATGCGTTATGCGTTATGCGTTATGCGTTATGCGTTATGCGTTATGCGTTATGCGTTATGCGTTATGCGTTATGCGTTATGCGTTATGCGTTATGCGTTATGCGTTATGCGTTATGCGTTATGCGTTATGCGTTATGCGTTATGCGTCATGCGTTATGCCTTATGCGTTATGCGTTATCGGCTTTGTGGCATGCGTTATGCGGTATGCGTTATGCGTTATCCGTTATGCGTTATGCGTTATACGTTATGCGTTATGCGTTATGCGTTATGCGTTATGCGTTATGGGTTATGCGTCATGCGTTATGCGTAATGCGGTATGGGTTATGCGTTATCCGTTATGCGTTACGCGTTATGCGTTATGCGTTATGCGTTATGCGTTATGCGTTATCCGTTATGCGTTATGCGTTATGCGTAATGCGTTATGCGTTATGCGTCATGGGTTATGCGTTATGCGCTATGCGTTATGCGTTATGCGTTATGCCTTATGCGTTATGCGTTATGCGTTATGCGTTATGCGTTATGCGTTATGCGTTATGCGTTATGCGTTATGCGTTATGCGTTATGCGTTATGCGTTATGCGTTATGCGTTATGCGTTATGCGGTATGCGTTATGCGTTATGCGTTATGCGTTATGCGTTATGCGTTATGCGTTATGCGTTATGCGTTATGCGTTATGCGTCATGCGTTATGCGTTATGCGTTATGCGTCATGCGTTATGCGTTATGCGTTATGCGTTATGCGTTATGCGTTATGCGTTATGCGTTATGCGTTATGCGTTATGCGTTATGCGTTATGCGTTATGCGTTATGCGTTATGCGTTATGCGTTATGCGTTATGCGTTATGCGTTATGCGTTATGCGTTATGCGTTATGCGTTATGCGTTATGCGTTATGCGTTATGCGTTATGCGTTATGCGTTATGCGTTATGCGTTATGCGTTATGCGTTATGCGTTATGGGTTATGCGTTATCCGTTATGGATTAAGCGTTATGCATTATGCGTTATGCGTTATGCGTTTTGCGTTATGCGTTATGCGTTACGGGTTATGCGTCATGCGTTATGCGTTATGCGTTATGCGTCATGCGTTATGCGTTATGCATTATGCGTTATGCGTAATGCGGTATGGGTTATGCGTTATCCGTTATCCGTTATGCGTTGTGCGTTATGCGTTATGCGTTATCCGTTATGCGTTATGCGTTATGCGTAATGCGTAATGCGTTATGCGTCATGGGTTATGCGTAATGCGTTATGCGTTATCGGCTTCGCGTTAAGCGTTATGGGTTATGCGTTATCCGTTATGGATTATGCGTTATGCGTTATGCGTTAAGCGTTATGCGTTATGCGTTATGCGTTATGCGTTATGCGTCATGCGTTATGCGTTATGCGTTATGCGTTATGCGTTATGCGTTATGCGTTATGCGTTATGCGTTATGCGTTATGCGTTATGCGTTATGCGTTATGCGTTATGCGTTATGCGTTATGCGTTATGCGTTATGCGTTATGCGTTATGCGTTATGCGTTATGCGTTATGCGTTATGCGTTATGCGTTATGCGTTATGCGTTATGCGTTATGCGTTATGCGTTATGCGTTATGCGTTATGCGTTATGCGTTATGCGTTATGCGTTATGCGTTATGCGTTATGCGTTATGCGTTATGCGTTATGCGTTATGCGTTATGCGTTATGCGTTATGCGTTATGCGTTATGCGTTATGCGTTATGCGTTATGGGTTATGCGTCATGCGTTATGCGTTATGCATTATGCGTTATGCGTAATGCGGTATGGGTTATGCGTTATCCGTTATGCGTTATGCGTTATGCGTTATGCGTTATGCGTTATGCTTTATGCGTTATCCGTTATGCGTTATGCGTTATGCGTAATGCGTTATGCGTTATGCGTCATGGGTTATGCGTAATGCGTTATGCGTTATCGGCTTTGCGTTAAGCGTTATGGGTTATGCGTTATCCGTTATGGATTATGCGTTATGCGTTATGCGTTAAGCGTTATGCGTTATGCGTTATGCGTTATGCGTTATGCGTTATGCGTTATGCGTTATCGGCTTTGCGTTATGCGTTATCGGTTATGCGTTATGCGTTATGAGTAATGCGGAATGGGTTATGCGTTATCCGTTATGCGTTATGCGTTATGCGTTATGCGTTATGCGTTATGCGTTATGCGTTATGCGTTATGCGTTATGCGTTATGCGTTATGCGTTATGCGTTATGCGTTATGCGTTATGCGTTATGCGTTATGCGTTATGCGTTATGCGTTATGCGTTATGCGTTATGCGTTATGCGTTATGCGTTATGCGTTATGCGTTATGCGTTATGCGTTATGCGTTATGCGTTATGCGTTATGCGTTATGCGTTATGCGTTATGCGTTATGCGTTATGGGTTATGCGTTATCCGTTATGGATTAAGCGTTATGCATTATGCGTTCGCGTTATGCGTTTTGCGTTATGCGTTATGCGTTACGGGTTATGCGTCATGCGTTATGCGTTATCAGCTTTGCGTTATGCGTTATCGGTTATGCGTTATGCGTTATGCGTTATGCGTTATGCGTTATGGGTTATGCGTCATGCGTTATGCGTTATGCATTATGCGTTATGCGTAATGCGGTATGGGTTATGCGTTATCCGTTATGCGTTATGCGTTATGCGTTATGCGTTATGCGTTATGCTTTATGCGTTATCCGTTATGCGTTATGCGTTATGCGTAATGCGTTATGCGTTATGCGTCATGGGTTATGCGTAATGCGTTATGCGTTATCGGCTTTGCGTTAAGCGTTATGGGTTATGCGTTATCCGTTATGGATTATGCGTTATGCGTTATGCGTTAAGCGTTATGCGTTATGCGTTATGCGTTATGCGTTATGCGTTATGCGTTATGCGTTATGCGTTATGCGTTATGCGTTATGCGTTATGCGTTATGCGTTATGCGTTATGCGTTATGCGTTATGCGTTATGCGTTATGCGTTATGCGTTATGCGTTATGCGTTATGCGTTATGCGTTATGCGTTATGCGTTATGCGTTATGCGTTATGCGTTATGCGTTATGCGTTATGCGTTATGCGTTATGCGTTATGCGTTATGCGTTATGCGTTATGCGTTATGCGTTATGCGTCATGCGTTATGCCTTATGCGTTATGCGTTATCGGCTTTGTGGCATGCGTTATGCGGTATGCGTTATGCGTTATCCGTTATGCGTTATGCGTTATACGTTATGCGTTATGCGTTATGCGTTATGCGTTATGCGTTATGGGTTATGCGTCATGCGTTATGCGTTATGCGTAATGCGGTATGGGTTATGCGTTATCCGTTATGCGTTACGCGTTATGCGTTATGCGTTATGCGTTATGCGTTATCCGTTATGCGTTATGCGTTATGCGTAATGCGTTATGCGTTATGCGTCATGGGTTATGCGTTATGCGTTATGCGTTATGCGTTATGCGTTATGCGTTATGCGTTATGCGTTATGCGTTATGCGTTATGCGTTATGCGTTATGCGTTATGCGTTATGCGTTATGCGTTATGCGTTATGCGTTATGCGTTATGCGTTATGCGTTATGCGTTATGCGTTATGCGTTATGCGTTATGCGTTATGCGTTATGCGTTATGCGTTATGCGTTATGCGTTATGCGTTATGCGTTATGCGTTATGCGTTATGCGTTATGCGTTATCCGTTATGGATTAAGCGTTATGCATTATGCGTTCGCGTTATGCGTTTTGCGTTATGCGTTATGCGTTACGGGTTATGCGTCATGCGTTATGCGTTATGCGTCATGCGTTATGCGTTATCGGCTTTGCGTTATGCGTTATCGGTTATGCGTTATGCGTTATGCGTTATGCGTTATGCGTTATGGGTTATGCGTCATGCGTTATGCGTTATGCATTATGCGTTATGCGTAATGCGGTATGGGTTATGCGTTATCCGTTATGCGTTATGCGTTATGCGTTATGCGTTATGCGTTATGCGTTATGCTTTATGCGTTATCCGTTATGCGTTATGCGTTATGCGTAATGCGTTATGCGTTATGCGTCATGGGTTATGCGTAATGCGTTATGCGTTATCGGCTTTGCGTTAAGCGTTATGGGTTATGCGTTATCCGTTATGGATTATGCGTTATGCGTTATGCGTTAAGCGTTATGCGTAATGCGTTATGCGTTATGCGTTATGCGTTATGCGTTATGCGTTATGCGTTATGCGTTATGCGTTATGCGTTATGCGTTATGCGTTATGCGTTATGCGTTATTCGTTATGCGTTATGCGTTATGCGTTATGCGTTATGCGTTATGCGTTATGCGTTATGCGTTATGCGTTATGCGTTATGCGTTATGCGTTATGCGTTATGCGTTATGCGTTATGCGTTATGCGTTATGCGTTATGCGTTATGCGTTATGCGTTATGCGTTATGCGTTATGCGTTATGCGTTATGCGTTATGCGTTATGCGTTATGCGTTATGCGTTATGCGTTATGCGTTATGCGTCATGCGTTATGCCTTATGCGTTATGCGTTATCGGCTTTGTGGCATGCGTTATGCGGTATGCGTTATGCGTTATCCGTTATGCGTTATGCGTTATACGTTATGCGTTATGCGTTATGCGTTATGCGTTATGCGTTATGGGTTATGCGTCATGCGTTATGCGTAATGCGGTATGGGTTATGCGTTATCCGTTATGCGTTACGCGTTATGCGTTATGCGTTATGCGTTATGCGTTATGCGTTATCCGTTATGCGTTATGCGTTATGCGTAATGCGTTATGCGTTATGCGTCATGGGTTATGCGTTATGCGCTATGCGTTATGCGTTATGCGTTATGCCTTATGCGTTATGCGTTATGCGTTATGCGTTATGCGTTATGCGTTATGCGTTATGCGTTATGCGTTATGCGTTATGCGTTATGCGTTATGCGTTATGCGTTATGCGTTATGCGTTATGCGTTATGCGGTATGCGTTATGCGTTATGCGTTATGCGTTATGCGTTATGCGTTATGCGTTATGCGTTATGCGTTATGCGTTATGCGTCATGCGTTATGCGTTATGCGTTATGCGTCATGCGTTATGCGTTATGCGTTATGCGTTATGCGTTATGCGTTATGCGTTATGCGTTATGCGTTATGCGTTATGCGTTATGCGTTATGCGTTATGCGTTATGCGTTATGCGTTATGCGTCATGCGTTATGCGTTATGCGTTATGCGTTATGCGTTATGCGTTATGCGTTATGCGTTATGCGTTATGCGTTATGCGTTATGCGTTATGCGTTATGCGTTATGCGTTATGCGTTATGCGTTATGCGTTATGCGTTATGCGTTATGCGTTATGCGTTATGCGTTATGCGTTATGCGTTATGCGTTATGCGTTATGCGTTATGCGTTATGCGTTATGCGTTATGCGTTATGCGTTATGCGTTATGCGTTATGCGTTATGCGTTATGCGTTATGCGTTATGCGTTATGCGTTATGCGTTATGCGTTATGCGTTATGCGTTATGCGTTATGCGTTATGCGTTATGCGTTATGCGTTATGCGTTATGCGTTATGCGTTATGCGTTATGCGTTATGCGTTATGCGTTATGCGTTATGCGTTATGCGTTATGCGTTATGCGTTATGCGTTATGCGTTATGGGTTATGCGTTATCCGTTATGGATTAAGCGTTATGCATTATGCGTTATGCGTTATGCGTTTTGCGTTATGCGTTATGCGTTACGGGTTATGCGTCATGCGTTATGCGTTATGCGTTATGCGTCATGCGTTATGCGTTATGCATTATGCGTTATGCGGTATGGGTTATGCGTTATCCGTTATCCGTTATGCGTTGTGCGTTATGCGTTATGCGTTATCCGTTATGCGTTATGCGTTATGCGTAATGCGTAATGCGTTATGCGTCATGGGTTATGCGTAATGCGTTATGCGTTATCGGCTTCGCGTTAAGCGTTATGGGTTATGCGTTATCCGTTATGGATTATGCGTTATGCGTTATGCGTTAAGCGTTATGCGTTATGCGTTATGCGTTATGCGTTATGCGTCATGCGTTATGCGTTATGCGTTATGCGTTATGCGTTATGCGTTATGCGTTATGCGTTATGCGTTATGCGTTATGCGTTATGCGTTATGCGTTATGCGTTATTCGTTATGCGTTATGCGTTATGCGTTATGCGTTATGCGTTATGCGTTATGCGTTATGCGTTATGCGTTATGCGTTATGCGTTATGCGTTATGCGTTATGCGTTATGCGTTATGCGTTATGCGTTATGCGTTATGCGTTATGCGTTATGCGTTATGCGTTATGCGTTATGCGTTATGCGTTATGCGTTATGCGTTATGCGTTATGCGTTATGCGTTATGCGTCATGCGTTATGCCTTATGCGTTATGCGTTATCGGCTTTGTGGCATGCGTTATGCGGTATGCGTTATGCGTTATCCGTTATGCGTTATGCGTTATACGTTATGCGTTATGCGTTATGCGTTATGCGTTATGCGTTATGGGTTATGCGTCATGCGTTATGCGTAATGCGGTATGGGTTATGCGTTATCCGTTATGCGTTACGCGTTATGCGTTATGCGTTATGCGTTATGCGTTATGCGTTATCCGTTATGCGTTATGCGTTATGCGTAATGCGTTATGCGTTATGCGTCATGGGTTATGCGTTATGCGCTATGCGTTATGCGTTATGCGTTATGCCTTATGCGTTATGCGTTATGCGTTATGCGTTATGCGTTATGCGTTATGCGTTATGCGTTATGCGTTATGCGTTATGCGTTATGCGTTATGCGTTATGCGTTATGCGTTATGCGGTATGCGTTATGCGTTATGCGTTATGCGTTATGCGTTATGCGTTATGCGTTATGCGTTATGCGTTATGCGTTATGCGTCATGCGTTATGCGTTATGCGTTATGCGTCATGCGTTATGCGTTATGCGTTATGCGTTATGCGTTATGCGTTATGCGTTATGCGTTATGCGTTATGCGTTATGCGTTATGCGTTATGCGTTATGCGTTATGCGTTATGCGTTATGCGTTATGCGTCATGCGTTATGCGTTATGCGTTATGCGTTATGCGTTATGCGTTATGCGTTATGCGTTATGCGTTATGCGTTATGCGTTATGCGTTATGCGTTATGCGTTATGCGTTATGCGTTATGCGTTATGCGTTATGCGTTATGCGTTATGCGTTATGCGTTATGCGTTATGCGTTATGCGTTATGCGTTATGCGTTATGCGTTATGCGTTATGCGTTATGCGTTATGCGTTATGCGTTATGCGTTATGCGTTATGCGTTATGCGTTATGCGTTATGCGTTATGCGTTATGCGTTATGCGTTATGCGTTATGCGTTATGCGTTATGCGTTATGCGTTATGCGTTATGCGTTATGCGTTATGCGTTATGCGTTATGCGTTATGCGTTATGCGTTATGCGTTATGCGTTATGCGTTATGCGTTATGGGTTATGCGTTATCCGTTATGGATTAAGCGTTATGCATTATGCGTTATGCGTTATGCGTTTTGCGTTATGCGTTATGCGTTACGGGTTATGCGTCATGCGTTATGCGTTATGCGTTATGCGTCATGCGTTATGCGTTATGCATTATGCGTTATGCGTAATGCGGTATGGGTTATGCGTTATCCGTTATCCGTTATGCGTTGTGCGTTATGCGTTATGCGTTATCCGTTATGCGTTATGCGTTATGCGTAATGCGTAATGCGTTATGCGTCATGGGTTATGCGTAATGCGTTATGCGTTATCGGCTTCGCGTTAAGCGTTATGGGTTATGCGTTATCCGTTATGGATTATGCGTTATGCGTTATGCGTTAAGCGTTATGCGTTATGCGTTATGCGTTATGCGTTATGCGTCATGCGTTATGCGTTATGCGTTATGCGTTATGCGTTATGCGTTATGCGTTATGCGTTATGCGTTATGCGTTATGCGTTATGCGTTATGCGTTATGCGTTATGCGTTATGCGTTATGCGTTATGCGTTATGCGTTATGCGTTATGCGTTATGCGTTATGCGTTATGCGTTATGCGTTATGCGTTATGCGTTATGCGTTATGCGTTATGCGTTATGCGTTATGCGTTATGCGTTATGCGTTATGCGTTATGCGTTATGCGTTATGCGTTATGCGTTATGCGTTATGCGTTATGCGTTATGCGTTATGCGTTATGCGTTATGCGTTATGCGTTATGCGTTATGCGTTATGCGTTATGCGTTATGCGTTATGCGTTATGCGTTATGGGTTATGCGTCATGCGTTATGCGTTATGCATTATGCGTTATGCGTAATGCGGTATGGGTTATGCGTTATCCGTTATGCGTTATGCGTTATGCGTTATGCGTTATGCGTTATGCTTTATGCGTTATCCGTTATGCGTTATGCGTTATGCGTAATGCGTTATGCGTTATGCGTCATGGGTTATGCGTAATGCGTTATGCGTTATCGGCTTTGCGTTAAGCGTTATGGGTTATGCGTTATCCGTTATGGATTATGCGTTATGCGTTATGCGTTAAGCGTTATGCGTTATGCGTTATGCGTTATGCGTTATGCGTTATGCGTTATGCGTTATGCGTTATGCGTTATGCGTTATGCGTTATGCGTTATGCGTTATGCGTTATGCGTTATGCGTTATGCGTTATGCGTTATGCGTTATGCGTTATGCGTTATGCGTTATGCGTTATGCGTTATGCGTTATGCGTTATGCGTTATGCGTTATGCGTTATGCGTTATGCGTTATGCGTTATGCGTTATGCGTTATGCGTTATGCGTTATGCGTTATGCGTTATGCGTTATGCGTTATGCGTTATGCGTTATGCGTTATGCGTTATGCGTTATGCGTTATGCGTTATGCGTTATGCGTTATGCGTTATGCGTTATGCGTTATGCGTTATGCGTTATGCGTTATGCGTTATGCGTTATGCGTTATGGGTTATGCGTTATCCGTTATGGATTAAGCGTTATGCATTATGCGTTCGCGTTATGCGTTTTGCGTTATGCGTTATGCGTTACGGGTTATGCGTCATGCGTTATGCGTTATCAGCTTTGCGTTATGCGTTATCGGTTATGCGTTATGCGTTATGCGTTATGCGTTATGCGTTATGGGTTATGCGTCATGCGTTATGCGTTATGCATTATGCGTTATGCGTAATGCGGTATGGGTTATGCGTTATCCGTTATGCGTTATGCGTTATGCGTTATGCGTTATGCGTTATGCTTTATGCGTTATCCGTTATGCGTTATGCGTTATGCGTAATGCGTTATGCGTTATGCGTCATGGGTTATGCGTAATGCGTTATGCGTTATCGGCTTTGCGTTAAGCGTTATGGGTTATGCGTTATCCGTTATGGATTATGCGTTATGCGTTATGCGTTAAGCGTTATGCGTTATGCGTTATGCGTTATGCGTTATGCGTTATGCGTTATGCGTTATGCGTTATGCGTTATGCGTTATGCGTTATGCGTTATGCGTTATGCGTTATGCGTTATGCGTTATGCGTTATGCGTTATGCGTTATGCGTTATGCGTTATGCGTTATGCGTTATGCGTTATGCGTTATGCGTTATGCGTTATGCGTTATGCGTTATGCGTTATGCGTTATGCGTTATGCGTTATGCGTTATGCGTTATGCGTTATGCGTTATGCGTCATGCGTTATGCCTTATGCGTTATGCGTTATCGGCTTTGTGGCATGCGTTATGCGGTATGCGTTATGCGTTATCCGTTATGCGTTATGCGTTATACGTTATGCGTTATGCGTTATGCGTTATGCGTTATGCGTTATGGGTTATGCGTCATGCGTTATGCGTTATGCGTAATGCGGTATGGGTTATGCGTTATCCGTTATGCGTTACGCGTTATGCGTTATGCGTTATGCGTTATGCGTTATCCGTTATGCGTTATGCGTTATGCGTAATGCGTTATGCGTTATGCGTCATGGGTTATGCGTTATGCGTTATGCGTTATGCGTTATGCGTTATGCGTTATGCGTTATGCGTTATGCGTTATGCGTTATGCGTTATGCGTTATGCGTTATGCGTTATGCGTTATGCGTTATGCGTTATGCGTTATGCGTTATGCGTTATGCGTTATGCGTTATGCGTTATGCGTTATGCGTTATGCGTTATGCGTTATGCGTTATGCGTTATGCGTTATGCGTTATGCGTTATGCGTTATGCGTTATGCGTTATGCGTTATGCGTTATCCGTTATGGATTAAGCGTTATGCATTATGCGTTCGCGTTATGCGTTTTGCGTTATGCGTTATGCGTTACGGGTTATGCGTCATGCGTTATGCGTTATGCGTCATGCGTTATGCGTTATCGGCTTTGCGTTATGCGTTATCGGTTATGCGTTATGCGTTATGCGTTATGCGTTATGCGTTATGGGTTATGCGTCATGCGTTATGCGTTATGCATTATGCGTTATGCGTAATGCGGTATGGGTTATGCGTTATCCGTTATGCGTTATGCGTTATGCGTTATGCGTTATGCGTTATGCGTTATGCTTTATGCGTTATCCGTTATGCGTTATGCGTTATGCGTAATGCGTTATGCGTTATGCGTCATGGGTTATGCGTAATGCGTTATGCGTTATCGGCTTTGCGTTAAGCGTTATGGGTTATGCGTTATCCGTTATGGATTATGCGTTATGCGTTATGCGTTAAGCGTTATGCGTAATGCGTTATGCGTTATGCGTTATGCGTTATGCGTTATGCGTTATGCGTTATGCGTTATGCGTTATGCGTTATGCGTTATGCGTTATGCGTTATGCGTTATGCGTTATTCGTTATGCGTTATGCGTTATGCGTTATGCGTTATGCGTTATGCGTTATGCGTTATGCGTTATGCGTTATGCGTTATGCGTTATGCGTTATGCGTTATGCGTTATGCGTTATGCGTTATGCGTTATGCGTTATGCGTTATGCGTTATGCGTTATGCGTTATGCGTTATGCGTTATGCGTTATGCGTTATGCGTTATGCGTTATGCGTTATGCGTTATGCGTTATGCGTTATGCGTTATGCGTTATGCGTCATGCGTTATGCCTTATGCGTTATGCGTTATCGGCTTTGTGGCATGCGTTATGCGGTATGCGTTATGCGTTATCCGTTATGCGTTATGCGTTATACGTTATGCGTTATGCGTTATGCGTTATGCGTTATGCGTTATGGGTTATGCGTCATGCGTTATGCGTAATGCGGTATGGGTTATGCGTTATCCGTTATGCGTTACGCGTTATGCGTTATGCGTTATGCGTTATGCGTTATGCGTTAT
Source organism: Lasioglossum baleicum (assembly GCF_051020765.1). Classification (NCBI taxonomy): domain Eukaryota; kingdom Metazoa; phylum Arthropoda; class Insecta; order Hymenoptera; family Halictidae; genus Lasioglossum; species Lasioglossum baleicum. The sequence goes on from NW_027469332.1 coordinate 56,920, forward strand.
CCGTTATGCGTTATGCGTTATGCGTAATGCGTTATGCGTTATGCGTCATGGGTTATGCGTTATGCGCTATGCGTTATGCGTTATGCGTTATGCCTTATGCGTTATGCGTTATGCGTTATGCGTTATGCGTTATGCGTTATGCGTTATGCGTTATGCGTTATGCGTTATGCGTTATGCGTTATGCGTTATGCGTTATGCGTTATGCGTTATGCGGTATGCGTTATGCGTTATGCGTTATGCGTTATGCGTTATGCGTTATGCGTTATGCGTTATGCGTTATGCGTTATGCGTCATGCGTTATGCGTTATGCGTTATGCGTCATGCGTTATGCGTTATGCGTTATGCGTTATGCGTTATGCGTTATGCGTTATGCGTTATGCGTTATGCGTTATGCGTTATGCGTTATGCGTTATGCGTTATGCGTCATGCGTTATGCGTTATGCGTTATGCGTTATGCGTTATGCGTTATGCGTTATGCGTTATGCGTTATGCGTTATGCGTTATGCGTTATGCGTTATGCGTTATGCGTTATGCGTTATGCGTTATGCGTTATGCGTTATGCGTTATGCGTTATGCGTTATGCGTTATGCGTTATGCGTTATGCGTTATGCGTTATGCGTTATGCGTTATGCGTTATGCGTTATGCGTTATGCGTTATGCGTTATGCGTTATGCGTTATGCGTTATGCGTTATGCGTTATGCGTTATGCGTTATGCGTTATGCGTTATGCGTTATGCGTTATGCGTTATGCGTTATGCGTTATGCGTTATGCGTTATGCGTTATGCGTTATGCGTTATGCGTTATGCGTTATGCGTTATGCGTTATGCGTTATGCGTTATGGGTTATGCGTTATCCGTTATGGATTAAGCGTTATGCATTATGCGTTATGCGTTATGCGTTTTGCGTTATGCGTTATGCGTTACGGGTTATGCGTCATGCGTTATGCGTTATGCGTTATGCGTCATGCGTTATGCGTTATGCATTATGCGTTATGCGGTATGGGTTATGCGTTATCCGTTATCCGTTATGCGTTGTGCGTTATGCGTTATGCGTTATCCGTTATGCGTTATGCGTTATGCGTAATGCGTAATGCGTTATGCGTCATGGGTTATGCGTAATGCGTTATGCGTTATCGGCTTCGCGTTAAGCGTTATGGGTTATGCGTTATCCGTTATGGATTATGCGTTATGCGTTATGCGTTAAGCGTTATGCGTTATGCGTTATGCGTTATGCGTTATGCGTCATGCGTTATGCGTTATGCGTTATGCGTTATGCGTTATGCGTTATGCGTTATGCGTTATGCGTTATGCGTTATGCGTTATGCGTTATGCGTTATGCGTTATGCGTTATGCGTTATGCGTTATGCGTTATGCGTTATGCGTTATGCGTTATGGATTAAGCGTTATGCATTATGCGTTCGCGTTATGCGTTTTGCGTTATGCGTTATGCGTTACGGGTTATGCGTCATGCGTTATGCGTTATCAGCTTTGCGTTATGCGTTATCGGTTATGCGTTATGCGTTATGCGTTATGCGTTATGGGTTATGCGTCATGCGTTATGCGTTATGCATTATGCGTTATGCGTAATGCGGTATGGGTTATGCGTTATCCGTTATGCGTTATGCGTTATGCGTTATGCGTTATGCGTTATGCTTTATGCGTTATCCGTTATGCGTTATGCGTTATGCGTAATGCGTTATGCGTTATGCGTCATGGGTTATGCGTAATGCGTTATGCGTTATCGGCTTTGCGTTAAGCGTTATGGGTTATGCGTTATCCGTTATGGATTATGCGTTATGCGTTATGCGTTAAGCGTTATGCGTTATGCGTTATGCGTTATGCGTTATGCGTTATGCGTTATGCGTTATGCGTTATGCGTTATGCGTTATGCGTTATGCGTTATGCGTTATGCGTTATGCGTTATGCGTTATGCGTTATGCGTTATGCGTTATGCGTTATGCGTTATGCGTTATGCGTTATGCGTTATGCGTTATGCGTTATGCGTTATGCGTTATCGGCTTTGTGGCATGCGTTATGCGGTATGCGTTATGCGTTATCCGTTATGCGTTATGCGTTATACGTTATGCGTTATGCGTTATGCGTTATGCGTTATGCGTTATGGGTTATGCGTCATGCGTTATGCGTTATGCGTAATGCGGTATGGGTTATGCGTTATCCGTTATGCGTTACGCGTTATGCGTTATGCGTTATGCGTTATGCGTTATGCGTTATGCGTTATGCGTTATGCGTTATGCGTTATGCGTTATGCGTTATGCGTTATGCGTTATGCGTTATGCGTTATGCATTATGCGTTATGAGTTTTGAATTATGCGTTATGCGATATGCGCTATGTGTTATGGGTTATGGGCTATGCTTTACGCGTTATGCGTCATGCGTTATGCGTTATGCGTTATGCGTTATGCGTTAAGCGTTATGCGTTATGCGTTATGCGTTATGCATTATGCGTTATGAGTTTTGCGTTATGCGTTATGCGTTATGCGTTATGCGTTATGCATTATGCGTTATGAGTTATGCGTTATGCGTTATGCGTTATGCGTTATGCGTTATGCGTTATGCGCTATGCGTTATGCGCGATGCGTTATGCGCGATGCGTTATGCGTTATGCGCTATGCGTTATGCGCGATACGTTATGCGTTATGCGTTATGCGTTATGCGTTATGCGTTATGCGTTATGCGTTATGCGTTATGCGTTATGCGTTATGCGTTATGCGTTATGCGTTATGCGTTATGCGTTATGCGTTATGCGTTATGCGTTATGCGTTATGCGTTATGCGTTATGCGTTATGCGTTATGCGTTATGCGTTATGCGTTATGCGTTATGCGTTATGCGTTATGCGTTATGCGTTATGCGTTATGCGTTATGCGTTATGCGTTATGCGTTATGCGTTATGCGTTATGCGTTATGCGTTATGCGTTATGCGTTATGCGTTATGCGTTATGCGTTATGCGTTATGCGTTATGCGTTATGCGTTATGCGTTATGCGTTATGCGTTATGCGTTATGCGTTATGCGTTATGCGTTATGCGCTATGCGTTATGCGCGATGCGTTATGCGTTATGCGTTATGCGTTATGCGTTATGAGTTATGCGTTATGCGTTATGCGTTATGCGTTATGCGTTATGCGTTATGCGTTATGCGTTATGCGCTATGCGTTATGCGCGATGCGTTATGCGTTATGCGTTATGCGTTATGCGTTATGCGTTATGCGTTATGCGTTATGCGTTATGCGTTATGCGTTATGCGTTATGCGTTATGCGTTATGCGTTATGCGTTATGCGTTATGCGTTATGCGTTATGCGTTATGCGTTATGCGTTATGCGTTATGCGTTATGCGTTATGCGTTATGCGTTATGCGTTATGCGTTATGCGTTATGCGTTATGCGTTATGCGTTATGCGTTATGCGTTATGCGTTATGCGTTATGCGTTATGCGTTATGCGTTATGCGTTATGCGTTATGCGTTATGCGTTATGCGTTATGCGTTATGCGTTATGCGTTATGCGTTATGCGTTATGCGTTATGCGTTATGCGTTATGCGTTATGCGTTATGCGTTATGCGTTATGCGTTATGCGTTATGCGTTATGCGTTATGCGTTATGCGTTATGCGTTATGCGTTATCAGCTTTGCGTTATGCGTTATCGGTTATGCGTTATGCGTTATGCGTTATGCGTTATGGGTTATGCGTCATGCGTTATGCGATATGCATTATGCGTTATGCGTAATGCGGTATGGGTTATGCGTTATCCGTTATGCGTTATGCGTTATGCGTTATGCGTTATGCGTTATGCTTTATGCGTTATCCGTTATGCGTTATGCGTTATGCGTAATGCGTTATGCGTTATGCGTCATGGGTTATGCGTAATGCGTTATGCGTTATCGGCTTTGCGTTAAGCGTTATGGGTTATGCGTTATCCGTTATGGATTATGCGTTATGCGTTATGCGTTAAGCGTTATGCGTTATGCGTTATGCGTTATGCGTTATGCGTTATGCGTTATGCGTTATGCGTTATGCGTTATGCGTTATGCGTTATGCGTTATGCGTTATGCGTTATGCGTTATGCGTTATGCGTTATGCGTTATGCGTTATGCGTTATGCGTTATGCGTTATGCGTTATGCGTTATGCGTTATGCGTTATGCGTTATGCGTTATGCGTTATGCGTTATGCGTTATGCGTTATGCGTTATGCGTTATGCGTTATGCGTTATGCGTTATGCGTTATGCGTCATGCGTTATGCCTTATGCGTTATGCGTTATCGGCTTTGTGGCATGCGTTATGCGGTATGCGTTATGCGTTATCCGTTATGCGTTATGCGTTATACGTTATGCGTTATGCGTTATGCGTTATGCGTTATGCGTTATGGGTTATGCGTCATGCGTTATGCGTTATGCGTAATGCGGTATGGGTTATGCGTTATCCGTTATGCGTTACGCGTTATGCGTTATGCGTTATGCGTTATGCGTTATGCGTTATGCGTTATGCGTTATGCGTTATGCGTTATGCGTTATGCGTTATGCGTTATGCGTTATGCGTTATGCGTTATGCATTATGCGTTATGAGTTTTGAATTATGCGTTATGCGATATGCGCTATGTGTTATGGGTTATGGGCTATGCTTTACGCGTTATGCGTCATGCGTTATGCGTTATGCGTTATGCGTTATGCGTTAAGCGTTATGCGTTATGCGTTATGCGTTATGCATTATGCGTTATGAGTTTTGCGTTATGCGTTATGCGTTATGCGTTATGCGTTATGCATTATGCGTTATGAGTTATGCGTTATGCGTTATGCGTTATGCGTTATGCGTTATGCGTTATGCGCTATGCGTTATGCGCGATGCGTTATGCGCGATGCGTTATGCGTTATGCGCTATGCGTTATGCGCGATACGTTATGCGTTATGCGTTATGCGTTATGCGTTATGCGTTATGCGTTATGCGTTATGCGTTATGCGTTATGCGTTATGCGTTATGCGTTATGCGTTATGCGTTATGCGTTATGCGTTATGCGTTATGCGTTATGCGTTATGCGTTATGCGTTATGCGTTATGCGTTATGCGTTATGCGTTATGCGTTATGCGTTATGCGTTATGCGTTATGCGTTATGCGTTATGCGTTATGCGTTATGCGTTATGCGTTATGCGTTATGCGTTATGCGTTATGCGTTATGCGTTATGCGTTATGCGTTATGCGTTATGCGTTATGCGTTATGCGTTATGCGTTATGCGTTATGCGTTATGCGTTATGCGTTATGCGTTATGCGTTATGCGTTATGCGTTATGCGTTATGCGTTATGCGCTATGCGTTATGCGCGATGCGTTATGCGTTATGCGTTATGCGTTATGCGTTATGAGTTATGCGTTATGCGTTATGCGTTATGCGTTATGCGTTATGCGTTATGCGTTATGCGTTATGCGCTATGCGTTATGCGCGATGCGTTATGCGTTATGCGTTATGCGTTATGCGTTATGAGTTTTGAATTATGCGTTATGCGATATGCGCTATGTGTTATGGGTTATGGGCTATGCTTTACGCGTTACGCGTTATGCGTCATGCGTTATGGGCTATGCGTTATGCGTTATGCTTTATGCGTTATGCGTTATGCGTTATGCGTTATGCGTTATGCGTTATGCGTTATGCGTTATGCGTTATGCGTTATGCGTTATGCGTTATGCGTTATGCGTTATGCGTTATGCGTTATGCGTTATGCGTTATGCGTTATGCGTTATGCGTTATGCGTTATGCATTATGCGTTATGAGTTTTGGAATATGCGTTATGCGATATGCGCTATGTGTTATGCGTTATGGGCTATACTTTATGCGTTATGCGTTATGGGTTATGCGTTATGCGGTATGCGGTATGCGTTATGCGTTATGCGTTATGCGTTATGCGTTATGCGTTATGCGTTATGCGTTATGCGTTATGCGTTATGCGTTATGCGTTATGCGTTATGCGTTATGCGTTATGCGTTATGCGTTATGCGTTATGCGTTATGCGTTATGCGTTATGCGTTATGCGTTATGCGTTATGCGTTATGCGTTATGCGTTATGCGTTATGCGTTATGCGTTATGCGTTATGAGTTATGTGTTATGCATTATGCGTTATGAGTTATGCCTTATGCGTTATGCGTTATGCGTTATGCGCTATGCGTTATGCGCGATGCGTTATGCGTTATGCGTTATGCGTTATGCGTTATGAGTTTTGAATTATGCGTTATGCGTTATGCGTTATGAGTTTTGAATTATGCGTTATGCGATATGCGCTATGTGTTATGGGTTATGGGCTATGCTTTACGCGTTACGCGTTATGCGTCATGCGTTATGGGCTATACTTTATGCGTTATGCGTTATGGGTTATGCGTTGTGGGCTATACTTTATGCGTTATGCGTTATGCGTTCTACGTTATGGGTTATGCGTTATGCGTTATGCGTTATGCGTTATGCGTTATGCGTTATGCGTTATGCGTTATGCATTATGCGTTATGAGTTATGCCTTATGCGTTATGCGTTATGCGTTATGCGCTGTGCGTTATGCGCGATGCGTTATGCGTTATGCGTTATGCGTTATGCGTTATGCGTTATGCGTTATGCGTTATGCGTTATGCGTTATGCGTTATGCGTTATGCGTTATGCGTTATGCGTTATGCGTTATGCGTTATGCGTTATGCGTTATGAGTTTTGAATTATGCGTTATGCGATATGCGCTATGTGTAATGGGTTATGGGCTATGCTTTACGCGTTACGCGTTATGCGTCATGCGTTATGGGCTATGCGTTATGCGTTATGCGTTATGCGTTATGCGTTATGCGTTATGCGTTATGCGTTATGCGTTATGCGTTATGCGTTATGCGCTATGCGTTATGCGCGATGCGTTATGCGTTATGCGTTATGCGTTATGCGTTATGCGTTATGAGTTTTGAATTATGCGTTATGCGATATGCGCTATGTGTTATGGGTTATGGGCTATGCTTTACGCGTTATGCGTCATGCGTTATGGGCTATGCGTTATGCGTTATGCGTTATGCGTTATGCGTTATGCGTTATGCGTTATGCGTTATGCGTTATGCGTTATGCGTTATGCGTTATGCGTTATGCGTTATGCGTTATGCGTTATGCGTTATGCGTTATGCGTTATGCGTTATGCGTTATGCGTTATGCGTTATGCGTTATGCGTTATGCGTTATGCGTTATGCGTTATGCGTTATGAGTTATGCGTTATGCGTTATGCGTTATGCGTTATGCGCTATGCGTTATGCGCGATGCGTTATGCGTTATGCGTTATGCGTTATGCGTTATGCGTTATGCGTTATGCGTTATGCGTTATGCGTTATGCGTTATGAGTTTTGAATTATGCGTTATGCGATATGCGCTATGTGTTATGGGTTATGTTCTATGCTTTACGCGTTATGCGTCATGCGTTATGCGTTATGCGTTATTCGTTATGCGTTATGCGTTATGCGTTATGCGTTATGCGTTATGAATTATGCGTTATGCATTATGCGTTATGAGTTTTGCATTATGCGTTATGCGATATGCGCTATGTGTTATGCGTTATGGGCTATACTTTATGCGTTATGGGTTATGCGTTATGGGCTATACTTTATGCGTTATGCGTTATGCGTTATGCGTTATGCGTTATGCGTAATGCGTTATGCGTTATGCGTTATGCGTTATGCATTATGCGTTATGAGTTTTGCAATATGCGTTATGCGATATGCGCTATGTGTTATGCGTTATGGGCTATACTTTATGCGTTATGCGTTATGGGTTATGCGTTATGCGTTATGCGTTATGCGTTATGCGTTATGCGTTATGCGTTATGCGTTATGCGTTATGCGTTATGCGTTATGCGTTATGCGTTATGCGTTATGCGTTATGCGTTATGCGTTATGCGTTATGCGTTATGCGTCATGGGCTATACTTTATGCGTTATGCGTTACGCGTTATGCGTTATGCGTTATGCGTTATGGGTTATGCGTTATGCGTTATGCGTTATGCGTTATGCCTTATGCGTTATGCGTTATGCGTTATGCGTTATGCGTTATGCGTTATGCGTTATGCGTTATGCGTTATGCATTATGCGTTATGAGTTATGCGTTATGCGTTATGCGTTATGCGTTATGCGTTATGCGTTATGCGTTATGCGTTATGCGTTATGCGTTATGCGTTATGCGTTATGCGTTATGCGTTATGCGTTATGCGTTATGCGTTATGCGTTATGCGTTATGCGTTATGCGTTATGCGTTATGCGTTATGCGTTATGCGTTATGCGTTATGCGTTATGCGTTATGCGTTATGCGTTATGCGTTATGCGTTATGCGTTATGCGTTATGCGTTATGCGTTATGCGTTATGCGTTATGCGTTATGCGTTATGCGTTATGCGTTATGCGTTATGCGTTATGCGTTATGCGTTATGCGTTATGCGTTATGCGTTATGCGTTATGCGTTATGCGTTATGCGTTATGGGTTATGCGTTATGCGTTATGCGTTATGCGTTATGCGTTATGCGTTATGCGTTATGCGTTATGCGTTATGCGTTATGCGTTATGCGTTATGCGTTATGCGTTATGCGTTATGCGTTATGCGTTATGCGTTATGCGTTATGCGTTATACGTAATGCGTTATGCGTTATGCGTTATGCGTTATGCGTTATGCATTATGCGTTATGAGTTTTGCAATATGCGTTATGCGATATGCGCTATGTGTTATGCGTTATGGGCTATACTTTATGCGTTATGCGTTATGGGTTATGCGTTATGCGTTATGCGTTATGCGTTATGCGTTATGCGTTATGCGTTATGCGTTATGCGTTATGCGTTATGCGTTATGCGTTATGCGTTATGCGTTATGCGTTATGCGTTATGCGTTATGCGTTATGCGTTATGCGTTATGCGTTATGCGTTATGCGTTATGCGTTATGCGTTATGCGTTATGCGTCATGGGCTATACTTTATGCGTTATGCGTTACGCGTTATGCGTTATGCGTTATGGGTTATGCGTTATGCGTTATGCGTTATGCGTTATGCCTTATGCGTTATGCGTTATGCGTTATGCGTTATGCGTTATGCGTTATGCGTTATGCGTTATGCATTATGCGTTATGAGTTATGCGTTATGCGTTATGCGTTATGCGTTATGCGTTATGCGTTATGCGTTATGCGTTATGCGTTATGCGTTATGCGTTATGCGTTATGCGTTATGCGTTATGCGTTATGCGTTATGCGTTATGCGTTATGCGTTATGCGTTATGCGTTATGCGTTATGCGTTATGCGTTATGCGTTATGCGTTATGCGTTATGCGTTATGCGTTATGCGTTATGCGTTATGCGTTATGCGTTATGCGTTATGCGTTATGCGTTATGCGTTATGCGTTATGCGTTATGCGTTATGCATTATGCGTTATGAGTTATGCCTTATGCGTTATGCGTTATGCGTTATGCGCTATGCGTTATGCGCGATGCGTTATGCGTTATGCGTTATGCGTTATGCGTTATGCGTTATGCGTTATGCGTTATGCGTTATGCGTTATGCGTTATGCGTTATGCGTTATGCGTTATGCGTTATGCGTTATGCGTTATGCATTATGCGTTATGAGTTTTGGAATATGCGTTATGCGATATGCGCTATGTGTTATGCGTTATGGGCTATACTTTATGCGTTATGCGTTATGGGTTATGCGTTATGCGGTATGCGGTATGCGTTATGCGTTATGCGTTATGCGTTATGCGTTATGCGTTATGCGTTATGCGTTATGCGTTATGCGTTATGCGTTATGCGTTATGCGTTATGCGTTATGCGTTATGCGTTATGCGTTATGCGTTATGCGTTATGCGTTATGCGTTATGCGTTATGCGTTATGCGTTATGCGTTATGCGTTATGCGTTATGCGTTATGCGTTATGCGTTATGCGTTATGAGTTATGTGTTATGCATTATGCGTTATGAGTTATGCCTTATGCGTTATGCGTTATGCGTTATGCGCTATGCGTTATGCGCGATGCGTTATGCGTTATGCGTTATGCGTTATGCGTTATGAGTTTTGAATTATGCGTTATGCGTTATGCGTTATGAGTTTTGAATTATGCGTTATGCGATATGCGCTATGTGTTATGGGTTATGGGCTATGCTTTACGCGTTACGCGTTATGCGTCATGCGTTATGGGCTATACTTTATGCGTTATGCGTTATGGGTTATGCGTTGTGGGCTATACTTTATGCGTTATGCGTTATGCGTTCTACGTTATGGGTTATGCGTTATGCGTTATGCGTTATGCGTTATGCGTTATGCGTTATGCGTTATGCATTATGCGTTATGAGTTATGCCTTATGCGTTATGCGTTATGCGTTATGCGCTGTGCGTTATGCGCGATGCGTTATGCGTTATGCGTTATGCGTTATGCGTTATGCGTTATGCGTTATGCGTTATGCGTTATGCGTTATGCGTTATGCGTTATGCGTTATGCGTTATGCGTTATGCGTTATGCGTTATGCGTTATGCGTTATGCGTTATGAGTTTTGAATTATGCGTTATGCGATATGCGCTATGTGTAATGGGTTATGCGTTATGCGTTATGCGTTATGCGTTATGCGTTATGCGTTATGCGTTATGCGTTATGCGTTATGCGTTATGCGTTATGCGTTATGCGTTATGCGTTATGCGTTATGCGTTATGCGTTATGCGTTATGCGTTATGCGTTATGCGTTATGCGTTATGCGTTATGCGTTATGCGTTATGCGTTATGCGTTATGCGTTATGCGTTATGCGTTATGCATTATGCGTTATGCGTTATGCGTTATGCGTTATGCGTTATGCGTTATGGGTTATGCGTTATGCGTTATGCGTTATGCGTTATGCGTTATGCGTTATGCGTTATGCGTTATGCGTTATGCGTTATGCGTTATGCGTTATGCGTTATGCGTTATGCGTTATGCGTTATGCGTTATGCGTTATGCGTTATGCGTTATGCGTTATGCGTTATACGTAATGCGTTATGCGTTATGCGTTATGCGTTATGCGTTATGCATTATGCGTTATGAGTTTTGCAATATGCGTTATGCGATATGCGCTATGTGTTATGCGTTATGGGCTATACTTTATGCGTTATGCGTTATGGGTTATGCGTTATGCGTTATGCGTTATGCGTTATGCGTTATGCGTTATGCGTTATGCGTTATGCGTTATGCGTTATGCGTTATGCGTTATGCGTTATGCGTTATGCGTTATGCGTTATGCGTTATGCGTTATGCGTTATGCGTTATGCGTTATGCGTTATGCGTTATGCGTTATGCGTTATGCGTTATGCGTTATGCGTTATGCGTTATGCGTTATGCGTTATGCGTTATGCGTTATGCGTTATGCGTTATGCGTTATGCGTTATGCGTTATGCGTTATGCGTTATGCGTTATGCGTTATGCGTTATGCGTTATGAGTTTTGAATTATGCGTTATGCGATATGCGCTATGTGTTATGGGTTATGGGCTATGCTTTACGCGTTACGCGTTATGCGTCATGCGTTATGGGCTATGCGTTATGCGTTATGCGTTATGCGTTATGCGTTATGCGTTATGCGTTATGCGTTATGCGCTATGCGTTATGCGCGATGCGTTATGCGTTATGCGTTATGCGTTATGAGTTTTGAATTATGCGTTATGCGATATGCGCTATGTGTTATGGGTTATGGGCTATGCTTTACGCGTTATGCGTCATGCGTTATGGGCTATGCGTTATGCGTTATGCGTTATGCGTTATGCGTTATGCGTTATGCGTTATGCGTTATGCGTTATGCGTTATGCGTTATGCGTTATGCGTTATGCGTTATGCGTTATGCGTTATGAGTTATGCGTTATGCGTTATGCGTTATGCGCTATGCGTTATGCGCGATGCGTTATGCGTTATGCGTTATGCGTTATGCGTTATGCGTTATGCGTTATGCGTTATGCGTTATGCGTTATGCATTATGCGTTATGAGTTTTGCATTATGCGTTATGCGATATGCGCTATGTGTTATGCGTTATGGGCTATACTTTATGCGTTATGTGTTATGCGTTATGGGCTATACTTTATGCGTTATGCGTTATGCGTTATGCGTTATGCGTAATGCGTTATGCGTTATGCGTTATGCGTTATGCATTATGCGTTATGAGTTTTGCAATATGCGTTATGCGATATGCGCTATGTGTTATGCGTTATGGGCTATACTTTATGCGTTATGCGTTATGGGTTATGCGTTATGCGTTATGCGTTATGCGTTATGCGTTATGCGTTATGCGTTATGCGTTATGCGTTATGCGTTATGCGTTATGCGTTATGCGTTATGCGTTATGCGTTATGCGTTATGCGTTATGCGTTATGCGTTATGCGTTATGCGTTATGCGTTATGCGTTATGCGTTATGCGTTATGCGTTATGCGTTATGCGTTATGCGTTATGCGTTATGCGTTATGCGTTATGCGTTATGCGTCATGGGCTATACTTTATGCGTTATGCGTTACGCGTTATGCGTTATGGGTTATGCGTTATGCGTTATGCGTTATGCGTTATGCGTTATGCGTTATGCGTTATGCGTTATGCGTTATGCGTTATGCGTTATGCGTTATGCGTTATGCGTTATGCGTTATGCGTTATGCGTTATACGTAATGCGTTATGCGTTATGCGTTATGCGTTATGCGTTATGCATTATGCGTTATGAGTTTTGCAATATGCGTTATGCGATATGCGCTATGTGTTATGCGTTATGGGCTATACTTTATGCGTTATGCGTTATGGGTTATGCGTTATGCGTTATGCGTTATGCGTTATGCGTTATGCGTTATGCGTTATGCGTTATGCGTTATGCGTTATGCGTTATGCGTTATGCGTTATGCGTTATGCGTTATGCGTTATGCGTTATGCGTTATGCGTCATGGGCTATACTTTATGCGTTATGCGTTACGCGTTATGCGTTATGCGTTATGGGTTATGCGTTATGCGTTATGCGTTATGCGTTATGCCTTATGCGTTATGCGTTATGCGTTATGCGTTATGCGTTATGCGTTATGCGTTATGCGTTATGCGTTATGCATTATGCGTTATGAGTTATGCGTTATGCGTTATGCGTTATGCGTTATGCGTTATGCGTTATGCGTTATGCGTTATGCGTTATGCGTTATGCGTTATGCGTTATGCGTTATGCGTTATGCGTTATGCGTTATGCGTTATGCGTTATGCGTTATGCGTTATGCGTTATGCGTTATGCGTTATGCGTTATGCGTTATGCGTTATGCGTTATGCGTTATGCGTTATGCGTTATGCGTTATGCGTTATGCGTTATGCGTTATGCGATATGCGTTATGCGTTATGCGTTATGCGTTATGCGTTATGCGTTATGCGTTATGCGTTATGCGTTATGCGTTATGCGTTATGCGTTATGCGTTATGCGTTATGCGTTATGCGTTATGCGTTATGCGTTATGCGTTATGCGTTATGCGTTATGCGTTATGCGTTATGCGTTATGCGTTATGCGTTATGCGTTATGCGTTATGCGTTATGCGTTATGCGTTATGCGTTATGCGTTATGCGTTATGCGTTATGCGTTATGCGTTATGCGTTATGCGTTATGCGTTATGCGTTATGCGTTATGCGTTATGCGTTATGCGTTATGCGTTATGCGTTATGCGTTATGCGTTATGCGTTATGCGTTATGCGTTATGCGTTATGCGTTATGCGTTATGCGTTATGCGTTATGCGTTATGCGTTATGCGTTATGCGTTATGCGTTATGCGTTATGCGTTATGCGTTATGCGTTATGCGTTATACGTAATGCGTTATGCGTTATGCGTTATGCGTTATGCATTATGCGTTATGAGTTTTGCAATATGCGTTATGCGATATGCGCTATGTGTTATGCGTTATGGGCTATACTTTATGCGTTATGCGTTATGGGTTATGCGTTATGCGGTATGCGTTATGCGTTATGCGTTATGCGTTATGCGTTATGCGTTATGCGTTATGCGTTATGCGTTATGCGTTATGCGTTATGCGTTATGCGTTATGTTATGCGTTATGCGTTATGCGTTATGCGTTATGCGTTATGCGTTATGCGTTATGCGTTATGCGTTATGCGTTATGCGTTATGCGTTATGCGTTATGCGTTATGCGTTATGCGTTATGCGTTATGCGTTATGCGTTATGCGTTATGCGTTATGCGTTATGCGTTATGCGTTATGCGTTATGCGTTATGCGTTATGCGTTATGCGTTATGCGTTATGCGTTATGCGTTATGCGTTATGCGTTATGCGTTATGCGTTATGCGTTATGCGTTATGCGTTATGCGTTATGCGTTATGCGTTATGCGTTATGCGTTATGCGTTATGCGTTATGCGTTATGCGTTATGCGTTATGCGTTATGCGTTATGCGTTATGCGTTATGCGTTATGCGTTATGCGTTATGCGTTATGCGTTATGCGTTATGCGTTATGCGTTATGCGTTATGCGTTATGCGTTATGCGTTATGCGTTATGCGTTATGCGTTATGCGTTATGCGTTATGCGTTATGCGTTATGCGTTATGCGTTATGCGTTATGCGTTATGCGTTATGCGTTATGCGTTATGCGTTATGCGTTATGCGTTATGCGTTATGCGTTATGCGTTATGCGTTATGCGTTATGCGTTATGCGTTATGCGTTATGCGTTATGCGTTATGCGTATGCGTTATGCGTTATGCGTTATGCGTTATGCGTTATGCGTTATGCGTTATGCGTTATGCGTTATGCGTTATGCGTTATGCGTTATGCGTTATGCGTTATGCGTTATGCGTTATGCGTTATGCGTTATGCGTTATACGTAATGCGTTATGCGTTATGCGTTATGCGTTATGCATTATGCGTTATGAGTTTTGCAATATGCGTTATGCGATATGCGCTATGTGTTATGCGTTATGGGCTATACTTTATGCGTTATGCGTTATGGGTTATGCGTTATGCGGTATGCGTTATGCGTTATGCGTTATGCGTTATGCGTTATGCGTTATGCGTTATGCGTTATGCGTTATGCGTTATGCGTTATGCGTTATGCGTTATGTGTTATGCGTTATGCGTTATGCGTTATGCGTTATGCGTTATGCGTTATGCGTTATGCGTTATGCGTTATGCGTTATGCGTTATGCGTTATGCGTTATGCGTTATGCGTTATGCGTTATGCGTTATGCGTTATGCGTTATGCGTTATGCGTTATGTGTTATGCGTTATGCGTTATGCGTTATGCGTTATGCGTTATGCGTTATGCGTTATGCGTTATGCGTTATGCGTTATGCGTTATGCGTTATGCGTTATGCGTTATGCGTTATGCGTTATGCGTTATGCGTTATGCGTTATGCGTTATGCGTTATGCGTTATGCGTTATGCGTTATGCGTTATGCGTTATGCGTTATGCGTTATGCGTTATGCGTTATGCGTTATGCGTTATGCGTTATGCGTTATGCGTTATGCGTTATGCGTTATGCGTTATGCGTTATGCGTTATGCGTTATGCGTTATGAGTTTTGAATTATGCGTTATGCGATATGCGCTATGTGTTATGGGTTATGGGCTATGCTTTACGCGTTACGCGTTATGCGTCATGCGTTATGGGCTATGCGTTATGCGTTATGCGTTATGCGTTATGCGTTATGCGTTATGCGTTATGCGTTATGCGTTATGCGCTATGCGTTATGCGCGATGCGTTATGCGTTATGCGTTATGCGTTATGAGTTTTGAATTATGCGTTATGCGATATGCGCTATGTGTTATGGGTTATGGGCTATGCTTTACGCGTTATGCGTCATGCGTTATGGGCTATGCGTTATGCGTTATGCGTTATGCGTTATGCGTTATGCGTTATGCGTTATGCGTTATGCGTTATGCGTTATGCGTTATGCGTTATGCGTTATGCGTTATGCGTTATGCGTTATGCGTTATGCGTTATGCATTATGCGTTATGAGTTTTGCAATATGCGTTATGCGATATGCGCTATGTGTTATGCGTTATGGGCTATACTTTATGCGTTATGCGTTATGGGTTATGCGTTATGCGTTATGCGCTATGCGTTATGCGCGATGCGTTATGCGTTATGCGTTATGCGTTATGCGTTATGCGTTATGCGTTATGCGTTATGCGTTATGCGTTATGATGCGTTATGAGTTTTGAATTATGCGTTATGCGATATGCGCTATGTGTTATGGGTTATGTTCTATGCTTTACGCGTTATGCGTCATGCGTTATGCGTTATGCGTTATGCGTTATGCGTTATGCGTTATGCGTTATGCGTTATGCGTTATGAATTATGCGTTATGCATTATGCGTTATGAGTTTTGCATTATGCGTTATGCGATATGCGCTATGTGTTATGCGTTATGGGCTATACTTTATGCGTTATGGGTTATGCGTTATGGGCTATACTTTATGCGTTATGCGTTATGCGTTATGCGTTATGCGTAATGCGTTATGCGTTATGCGTTATGCGTTATGCATTATGCGTTATGAGTTTTGCAATATGCGTTATGCGATATGCGCTATGTGTTATGCGTTATGGGCTATACTTTATGCGTTATGCGTTATGGGTTATGCGTTATGCGTTATGCGTTATGCGTTATGCGTTATGCGTTATGCGTTATGCGTTATGCGTTATGCGTTATGCGTTATGCGTTATGCGTTATGCGTTATGCGTTATGCGTTATGCGTTATGCGTTATGCGTTATGCGTTATGCGTTATGCGTTATGCGTTATGCGTTATGCGTTATGCGTTATGCGTTATGCGTTATGCGTTATGCGTTATGCGTTATGCGTTATGCGTTATGCGTTATGCGTTATGCGTTATGCGTTATGCGTTATGCGTTATGCGTTATGCGTTATGCGTTATGCGTTATGCGATATGCGCTATGTGTTATGCGTTATGGGCTATACTTTATGCGTTATGCGTTATGGGTTATGCGTTATGCGTTATGCGTTATGCGTTATGCGTTATGCGTTATGCGTTATGCGTTATGCGTTATGCGTTATGCGTTATGCGTTATGCGTTATGCGTTATGCGTTATGCGTTATGCGTTATGCGTTATGCGTTATGCGTTATGCGTCATGGGCTATACTTTATGCGTTATGCGTTACGCGTTATGCGTTATGCGTTATGCGTTATGCGTTATGGGTTATGCGTTATGCGTTATGCGTTATGCCTTATGCGTTATGCGTTATGCGTTATGCGTTATGCGTTATGCGTTATGCGTTATGCGTTATGCGTTATGCGTTATGCGTTATGAGTTATGCGTTATGCGTTATGCGTTATGCGTTATGCGTTATGCGTTATGCGTTATGCGTTATGCGTTATGCGTTATGCGTTATGCGTTATGCGTTATGCGTTATGCGTTATGCGTTATGCGTTATGCGTTATGCGTTATGCGTTATGCGTTATGCGTTATGCGTTATGCGTTATGCGTTATGCGTTATGCGTTATGCGTTATGCGTTATGCGTTATGCGTTATGCGTTATGCGTTATGCGTTATGCGTTATGCGTTATGCGTTATGCGTTATGCGTTATGCGTTATGCGTTATGCGTTATGCGTTATGCGTTATGCGTTATGCGTTATGCGTTATGCGTTATGCGTTATGCGTTATGCGTTATGCGTTATGCGTTATGCGTTATGCGTTATGCGTTATGCGTTATGCGTTATGCGTTATGCGTTATGCGTTATGCGTTATGCGTTATGCGTTATGCGTTATGCGTTATGCGTTATGCGTTATGCGTTATGCGTTATGCGTTATGCGTTATGCGTTATGCGTTATGCGTTATGCGTTATGAGTTTTGAATTATGCGTTATGCGATATGCGCTATGGGTTATGCGTTATGGGCTATACTTTATGCGTTATGCGTTATGCGTTATGAGTTATGCGTTATGCGTTATGCGTTATGCGCTATGCGTTATGCGTTATGCGTTATGCGTTATGCGTTATGCGTTATGCGTTATGCGCTATGCGTTATGCGTTATGCATTATGCGTTATGAGTTTTGCAATATGCGTTATGCGATATGCGCTATGTGTTATGCGTTATGGGCTATACTTTATGCGTTATGCGTTATGGGTTATGCGTTATGCGGTATGCGTTATGCGTTATGCGTTATGCGTTATGCGTTATGCGTTATGCGTTATGCGTTATGCGTTATGCGTTATGCGTTATGCGTTATGCGTTATGCGTTATGCGTTATGCGTTATGCGTTATGCGTTATGCGTTATGCGTTATGCGTTATGCGTTATGCGTTATGCGTTATGCGTTATGCGTTATGCGTTATGCGTTATGCGTTATGCGTTATGCGTTATGCGTTATGCGTTATGCGTTATGCGTTATGCGTTATGCGTTATGCGTTATGCGTTATGCGTTATGCGTTATGCGTTATGCGTTATGCGTTATGCGTTATGCGTTATGCGTTATGCGTTATGCGTTATGCGTTATGCGTTATGCGTTATGCGTTATGCGTTATGCGTTATGCGTTATGCGTTATGCGTTATGCGTTATGCGTTATGCGTTATGCGTTATGCGTTATGCGTTATGCGTTATGCGTTATGCGTTATGCGTTATGCGTTATGCGTTATGCGTTATGCGTTATGCGTTATGCGTTATGCGTTATGCGTTATGCGTTATGCGTTATGCGTTATGCGTTATGCGTTATGCGTTATGCGTTATGCGTTATGCGTTATGCGTTATGCGTTATGCGTTATGCGTTATGCGTTATGCGTTATGCGTTATGCGTTATGCGTTATGCGTTATGCGTTATGCGTTATGCGTTATGCGTTATGCGTTATGCGTTATGCGTTATGCGTTATGCGTTATGCGTTATGCGTTATGCGTTATGCGTTATGCGTTATGCGTTATGCGTTATGCGTTATGCGTTATGCGTTATGCGTTATGCGTTATGCGTTATGCGTTATGCGTTATGCGTTATGCGTTATGCGTTATGCGTTATGCGTTATGCGTTATGCGTTATGCGTTATGCGTTATGCGTTATGCGTTATGCGTTATGCGTTATGCGTTATGCGTTATGCGTTATGCGTTATGCGTTATGCGTTATGCGTTATGCGTTATGCGTTATGCGTTATGCGTTATGCGTTATGCGTTATGCGTTATGCGTTATGCGTTATGCGTTATGCGTTATGCGTTATACGTAATGCGTTATGCGTTATGCGTTATGCGTTATGCATTATGCGTTATGAGTTTTGCAATATGCGTTATGCGATATGCGCTATGTGTTATGCGTTATGGGCTATACTTTATGCGTTATGCGTTATGGGTTATGCGTTATGCGTTATGCGTTATGCGTTATGCGTTATGCGTTATGCGTTATGCGTTATGCGTTATGCGTTATGCGTTATGCGTTATGCGTTATGCGTTATGCGTTATGCGTTATGCGTTATGCGTCATGGGCTATACTTTATGCGTTATGCGTTACGCGTTATGCGTTATGCGTTATGCGTTATGGGTTATGCGTTATGCGTTATGCGTTATGCGTTATGCCTTATGCGTTATGCGTTATGCGTTATGCGTTATGCGTTATGCGTTATGCGTTATGCGTTATGCGTTATGCATTATGCGTTATGAGTTATGCGTTATGCGTTATGCGTTATGCGTTATGCGTTATGCGTTATGCGTTATGCGTTATGCGTTATGCGTTATGCGTTATGCGTTATGCGTTATGCGTTATGCGTTATGCGTTATGCGTTATGCGTTATGCGTTATGCGTTATGCGTTATGCGTTATGCGTTATGCGTTATGCGTTATGCGTTATGCGTTATGCGTTATGCGTTATGCGTTATGCGTTATGCGTTATGCGTTATGCGTTATGCGTTATGCGTTATGCGTTATGCGTTATGCGTTATGCGTTATGCGTTATGCGTTATGCGTTATGCGTTATGCGTTATGCGTTATGCGTTATGCGTTATGCGTTATGCGTTATGCGTTATGCGTTATGCGTTATGCGTTATGCGTTATGCGTTATGCGTTATGCGTTATGCGTTATGCGTTATGCGTTATGCGTTATGCGTTATGCGTTATGCGTTATGCGTTATGCGTTATGCGTTATGCGTTATGCGTTATGCGTTATGCGTTATGCGTTATGCGTTATGCGTTATGCGTTATGCGTTATGCGTTATGCGTTATGCGTTATGCGTTATGCGTTATGCGTTATGCGTTATGCGTTATGCGTTATGCGTTATGCGTTATGCGTTATGCGTTATGCGTTATGCGTTATGCGTTATGCGTTATGCGTTATGCGTTATGCGTTATACGTAATGCGTTATGCGTTATGCGTTATGCGTTATGCATTATGCGTTATGAGTTTTGCAATATGCGTTATGCGATATGCGCTATGTGTTATGCGTTATGGGCTATACTTTATGCGTTATGCGTTATGGGTTATGCGTTATGCGGTATGCGTTATGCGTTATGCGTTATGCGTTATGCGTTATGCGTTATGCGTTATGCGTTATGCGTTATGCGTTATGCGTTATGCGTTATGCGTTATGCGTTATGCGTTATGCGTTATGCGTTATGCGTTATGCGTTATGCGTTATGCGTTATGCGTTATGCGTTATGCGTTATGCGTTATGCGTTATGCGTTATGCGTTATGCGTTATGCGTTATGCGTTATGCGTTATGCGTTATGCGTTATGCGTTATGCGTTATGCGTTATGCGTTATGCGTTATGCGTTATGCGTTATGCGTTATGCGTTATGCGTTATGCGTTATGCGTTATGCGTTATGCGTTATGCGTTATGCGTTATGCGTTATGCGTTATGCGTTATGCGTTATGCGTTATGCGTTATGCGTTATGAGTTTTGAATTATGCGTTATGCGATATGCGCTATGTGTTATGGGTTATGGGCTATGCTTTACGCGTTACGCGTTATGCGTCATGCGTTATGGGCTATGCGTTATGCGTTATGCGTTATGCGTTATGCGTTATGCGTTATGCGTTATGCGTTATGCGTTATGCGTTATGCGTTATGCGCTATGCGTTATGCGCGATGCGTTATGCGTTATGCGTTATGCGTTATGCGTTATGAGTTTTGAATTATGCGTTATGCGATATGCGCTATGTGTTATGGGTTATGGGCTATGCTTTACGCGTTATGCGTCATGCGTTATGGGCTATGCGTTATGCGTTATGCGTTATGCGTTATGCGTTATGCGTTATGCGTTATGCGTTATGCGTTATGCGTTATGCGTTATGCGTTATGCGTTATGCGTTATGCGTTATGCGTTATGCGTTATGCGTTATGAATTATGCGTTATGCGTTATGCGTTATGCGTTATGCGTTATGAGTTATGCGTTATGCGTTATGCGTTATGCGCTATGCGTTATGCGCGATGCGTTATGCGTTATGCGTTATGCGTTATGCGTTATGCGTTATGCGTTATGCGTTATGAGTTTTGAATTATGCGTTATGCGATATGCGCTATGTGTTATGGGTTATGTTCTATGCTTTACGCGTTATGCGTCATGCGTTATGCGTTATGCGTTATGCGTTATGCGTTATGCGTTATGCGTTATGCGTTATGCGTTATGCGTTATGCGTTATGCGTTATGCGTTATGAATTATGCGTTATGCATTATGCGTTATGAGTTTTGCATTATGCGTTATGCGATATGCGCTATGTGTTATGCGTTATGGGCTATACTTTATGCGTTATGGGTTATGCGTTATGGGCTATACTTTATGCGTTATGCGTTATGCGTTATGCGTTATGCGTTATGCGTAATGCGTTATGCGTTATGCGTTATGCGTTATGCATTATGCGTTATGAGTTTTGCAATATGCGTTATGCGATATGCGCTATGTGTTATGCGTTATGGGCTATACTTTATGCGTTATGCGTTATGGGTTATGCGTTATGCGTTATGCGTTATGCGTTATGCGTTATGCGTTATGCGTTATGCGTTATGCGTTATGCGTTATGCGTTATGCGTTATGCGTTATGCGTTATGCGTTATGCGTTATGCGTTATGCGTTATGCGTTATGCGTTATGCGTCATGGGCTATACTTTATGCGTTATGCGTTACGCGTTATGCGTTATGCGTTATGCGTTATGGGTTATGCGTTATGCGTTATGCGTTATGCGTTATGCCTTATGCGTTATGCGTTATGCGTTATGCGTTATGCGTTATGCGTTATGCGTTATGCGTTATGCGTTATGCGTTATGCATTATGCGTTATGAGTTATGCGTTATGCGTTATGCGTTATGCGTTATGCGTTATGCGTTATGCGTTATGCGTTATGCGTTATGCGTTATGCGTTATGCGTTATGCGTTATGCGTTATGCGTTATGCGTTATGCGTTATGCGTTATGCGTTATGCGTTATGCGTTATGCGTTATGCGTTATGCGTTATGCGTTATGCGTTATGCGTTATGCGTTATGCGTTATGCGTTATGCGTTATGCGTTATGCGTTATGCGTTATGCGTTATGCGTTATGCGTTATGCGTTATGCGTTATGCGTTATGCGTTATGCGTTATGCGTTATGCGTTATGCGTTATGCGTTATGCGTTATGCGTTATGCGTTATGCGTTATGCGTTATGCGTTATGCGTTATGCGTTATGCGTTATGCGTTATGCGTTATGCGTTATGCGTTATGCGTTATGCGTTATGCGTTATGCGTTATGCGTTATGCGTTATGCGTTATGCGTTATGCGTTATGCGTTATGCGTTATGCGTTATGCGTTATGCGTTATGCGTTATGCGTTATGCGTTATGCGTTATGCGTTATGCGTTATGCGTTATGCGTTATGCGTTATGCGTTATGCGTTATGGGTTATGCGTTATGCGTTATGCGTTATGCGTTATGCGTTATGCGTTATGCGTTATGCGTTATGCGTTATGCGTTATGCGTTATGCGTTATGCGTTATGCGTTATGCGTTATGCGTTATGCGTTATGCGTTATGCGTTATACGTAATGCGTTATGCGTTATGCGTTATGCATTATGCGTTATGAGTTTTGCAATATGCGTTATGCGATATGCGCTATGTGTTATGCGTTATGGGCTATACTTTATGCGTTATGCGTTATGGGTTATGCGTTATGCGTTATGCGTTATGCGTTATGCGTTATGCGTTATGCGTTATGCGTTATGCGTTATGCGTTATGCGTTATGCGTTATGCGTTATGCGTTATGCGTTATGCGTTATGCGTTATGCGTTATGCGTTATGCGTTATGCGTTATGCGTTATGCGTTATGCGTCATGGGCTATACTTTATGCGTTATGCGTTACGCGTTATGCGTTATGCGTTATGCGTTATGGGTTATGCGTTATGCGTTATGCGTTATGCGTTATGCCTTATGCGTTATGCGTTATGCGTTATGCGTTATGCGTTATGCGTTATGCGTTATGCGTTATGCGTTATGCGTTATGAGTTATGCGTTATGCGTTATGCGTTATGCGTTATGCGTTATGCGTTATGCGTTATGCGTTATGCGTTATGCGTTATGCGTTATGCGTTATGCGTTATGCGTTATGCGTTATGCGTTATGCGTTATGCGTTATGCGTTATGCGTTATGCGTTATGCGTTATGCGTTATGCGTTATGCGTTATGCGTTATGCGTTATGCGTTATGCGTTATGCGTTATGCGTTATGCGTTATGCGTTATGCGTTATGCGTTATGCGTTATGCGTTATGCGTTATGCGTTATGCGTTATGCGTTATGCGTTATGCGTTATGCGTTATGCGTTATGCGTTATGCGTTATGCGTTATGCGTTATGCGTTATGCGTTATGCGTTATGCGTTATGCGTTATGCGTTATGCGTTATGCGTTATGCGTTATGCGCGATGCGTTATGCGTTATGCGTTATGCGTTATGCGTTATGAGTTTTGAATTATGCGTTATGCGATATGCGCTATGTGTTATGGGTTATGGGCTATGCTTTACGCGTTATGCGTCATGCGTTATGGGCTATGCGTTATGCGTTATGCGTTATGCGTTATGCGTTATGCGTTATGCGTTATGCGTTATGCGTTATGCGTTATGCGCTATGCGTTATGCGCGATGCGTTATGCGTTATGCGTTATGCGTTATGCGTTATGAGTTTTGAATTATGCGTTATGCGATATGCGCTATGTGTTATGGGTTATGGGCTATGCTTTACGCGTTATGCGTCATGCGTTATGGGCTATGCGTTATGCGTTATGCGTTATGCGTTATGCGTTATGCGTTATGCGTTATGCGTTATGCGTTATGCGTTATGCGTTATGCGTTATGCGTTATGCGTTATGCGTTATGCGTTATGCGTTATGCGTTATGCGTTATGCGTTATGAGTTATGCGTTATGCGTTATGCGTTATGCGCTATGCGTTATGCGCGATGCGTTATGCGTTATGCGTTATGCGTTATGCGTTATGCGTTATGCGTTATGCGTTATGAGTTTTGAATTATGCGTTATGCGATATGCGCTATGTGTTATGGGTTATGTTCTATGCTTTACGCGTTATGCGTCATGCGTTATGCGTTATGCGTTATGCGTTATGCGTTATGCGTTATGCGTTATGCGTTATGCGTTATGCGTTATGAATTATGCGTTATGCATTATGCGTTATGAGTTTTGCATTATGCGTTATGCGATATGCGCTATGTGTTATGCGTTATGGGCTATACTTTATGCGTTATGGGTTATGCGTTATGGGCTATACTTTATGCGTTATGCGTTATGCGTTATGCGTTATGCGTTATGCGTTATGCGTAATGCGTTATGCGTTATGCGTTATGCGTTATGCATTATGCGTTATGAGTTTTGCAATATGCGTTATGCGATATGCGCTATGTGTTATGCGTTATGGGCTATACTTTATGCGTTATGCGTTATGGGTTATGCGTTATGCGTTATGCGTTATGCGTTATGCGTTATGCGTTATGCGTTATGCGTTATGCGTTATGCGTTATGCGTTATGCGTTATGCGTTATGCGTTATGCGTTATGCGTTATGCGTTATGCGTTATGCGTTATGCGTTATGCGTTATGCGTCATGGGCTATACTTTATGCGTTATGCGTTACGCGTTATGCGTTATGCGTTATGCGTTATGCGTTATGGGTTATGCGTTATGCGTTATGCGTTATGCGTTATGCCTTATGCGTTATGCGTTATGCGTTATGCGTTATGCGTTATGCGTTATGCGTTATGCATTATGCGTTATGAGTTATGCGTTATGCGTTATGCGTTATGCGTTATGCGTTATGCGTTATGCGTTATGCGTTATGCGTTATGCGTTATGCGTTATGCGTTATGCGTTATGCGTTATGCGTTATGCGTTATGCGTTATGCGTTATGCGTTATGCGTTATGCGTTATGCGTTATGCGTTATGCGTTATGCGTTATGCGTTATGCGTTATGGGTTATGCGTTATGCGTTATGCGTTATGCGTTATGCGTTATGCGTTATGCGTTATGCGTTATGCGTTATGCGTTATGCGTTATGCGTTATGCGTTATGCGTTATGCGTTATGCGTTATGCGTTATGCGTTATGCGTTATGCGTTATGCGTTATGCGTTATACGTAATGCGTTATGCGTTATGCGTTATGCGTTATGCATTATGCGTTATGAGTTTTGCAATATGCGTTATGCGATATGCGCTATGTGTTATGCGTTATGGGCTATACTTTATGCGTTATGCGTTATGGGTTATGCGTTATGCGTTATGCGTTATGCGTTATGCGTTATGCGTTATGCGTTATGCGTTATGCGTTATGCGTTATGCGTTATGCGTTATGCGTTATGCGTTATGCGTTATGCGTTATGCGTCATGGGCTATACTTTATGCGTTATGCGTTACGCGTTATGCGTTATGGGTTATGCGTTATGCGTTATGCGTTATGCGTTATGCGTTATGCGTTATGCGTTATGCGTTATGCGTTATGCGTTATGCGTTATGCGTTATGCGTTATGCGTTATGCGTTATGCGTTATGCGTTATGCGTTATGCGTTATGCGTTATGCGTTATGCGTTATGCGTTATACGTAATGCGTTATGCGTTATGCGTTATGCGTTATGCGTTATGCATTATGCGTTATGAGTTTTGCAATATGCGTTATGCGATATGCGCTATGTGTTATGCGTTATGGGCTATACTTTATGCGTTATGCGTTATGGGTTATGCGTTATGCGTTATGCGTTATGCGTTATGCGTTATGCGTTATGCGTTATGCGTTATGCGTTATGCGTTATGCGTTATGCGTTATGCGTTATGCGTTATGCGTTATGCGTTATGCGTTATGCGTCATGGGCTATACTTTATGCGTTATGCGTTATGCGTTATGCGTTATGCGTTATGCGTTATGCGTTATGCGTTATGCGTTATGCGTTATGCGTTATGCGTTATGCGTTATGCGTTATGCGTTATGCGTTATGCGTTATGCGTTATGCGTTATGCGTTATGCGTTATGCGTTATGCGTTATGCGTTATGCGTTATGCGTTATGGGTTATGCGTTATGCGTTATGCGTTATGCGTTATGCGTTATGCGTTATGCGTTATGCGTTATGCGTTATGCGTTATGCGTTATGCGTTATGCGTTATGCGTTATGCGTTATGCGTTATGCGTTATGCGTTATGCGTTATGCGTTATGCGTTATGCGTTATGCGTTATGCGTTATGCGTTATGCGTTATGCGTTATGCGTTACGCGTTATGCGTTATGAGTTTTGAATTATGCGTTATGCGATATGCGCTATGTGTTATGGGTTATGTTCTATGCTTTACGCGTTATGCGTCATGCGTTATGCGTTATGCGTTATGCGTTATGCGTTATGCGTTATGCGTTATGCGTTATGCGTTATGCGTTATGAATTATGCGTTATGCATTATGCGTTATGAGTTTTGCATTATGCGTTATGCGATATGCGCTATGTGTTATGCGTTATGGGCTATACTTTATGCGTTATGGGTTATGCGTTATGGGCTATACTTTATGCGTTATGCGTTATGCGTTATGCGTTATGCGTTATGCGTAATGCGTTATGCGTTATGCGTTATGCGTTATGCATTATGCGTTATGAGTTTTGCAATATGCGTTATGCGATATGCGCTATGTGTTATGCGTTATGGGCTATACTTTATGCGTTATGCGTTATGGGTTATGCGTTATGCGTTATGCGTTATGCGTTATGCGTTATGCGTTATGCGTTATGCGTTATGCGTTATGCGTTATGCGTTATGCGTTATGCGTTATGCGTTATGCGTTATGCGTTATGCGTTATGCGTTATGCGTTATGCGTTATGCGTCATGGGCTATACTTTATGCGTTATGCGTTACGCGTTATGCGTTATGCGTTATGCGTTATGGGTTATGCGTTATGCGTTATGCGTTATGCGTTATGCCTTATGCGTTATGCGTTATGCGTTATGCGTTATGCGTTATGCGTTATGCGTTATGCGTTATGCGTTATGCGTTATGCGTTATGCGTTATGCATTATGCGTTATGAGTTATGCGTTATGCGTTATGCGTTATGCGTTATGCGTTATGCGTTATGCGTTATGCGTTATGCGTTATGCGTTATGCGTTATGCGTTATGCGTTATGCGTTATGCGTGCGTTATGCGTTATGCGTTATGCGTTATGCGTTATGCGTTATGCGTTATGCGTTATGCGTTATGCGTTATGCGTTATGCGTTATGCGTTATGCGTTATGCGTTATGCGTTATGCGTTATGCGTTATGCGTTATGCGTTATGCGTTATGCGTTATGCGTTATGCGTTATGCGTTATGCGTTATGCGTTATGCGTTATGCGTTATGCGTTATGCGTTATGCGTTATGCGTTATGCGTTATGCGTTATGCGTTATGCGTTATGCGTTATGCGTTATGCGTTATGCGTTATGCGTTATGCGTTATGCGTTATGCGTTATGCGTTATGCGTTATGCGTTATGCGTTATGCGTTATGCGTTATGCGTTATGCGTTATGCGTTATGCGTTATGCGTTATGCGTTATGCGTTATGGTTATGCGTTATGCGTTATGCGTTATGCGTTATGCGTTATGCGTTATGCGTTATGCGTTATGCGTTATGCGTTATGCGTTATGCGTTATGCGTTATGCGTAATGCGTTATGCGTTATGCGTTATGCGTTATGCATTATGCGTTATGAGTTTTGCAATATGCGTTATGCGATATGCGCTATGTGTTATGCGTTATGGGCTATACTTTATGCGTTATGCGTTATGGGTTATGCGTTATGCGTTATGCGTTATGCGTTATGCGTTATGCGTTATGCGTTATGCGTTATGCGTTATGCGTTATGCGTTATGCGTTATGCGTTATGCGTTATGCGTTATGCGTTATGCGTTATGCGTTATGCGTTATGCGTTATGCGTTATGCGTTATGCGTTATGCGTTATGCGTCATGGGCTATACTTTATGCGTTATGCGTTACGCGTTATGCGTTATGCGTTATGCGTTATGGGTTATGCGTTATGCGTTATGCGTTATGCGTTATGCCTTATGCGTTATGCGTTATGCGTTATGCGTTATGCGTTATGCGTTATGCGTTATGCGTTATGCGTTATGCATTATGCGTTATGAGTTATGCGTTATGCGTTATGCGTTATGCGTTATGCGTTATGCGTTATGCGTTATGCGTTATGCGTTATGCGTTATGCGTTATGCGTTATGCGTTATGCGTTATGCGTTATGCGTTATGCGTTATGCGTTATGCGTTATGCGTTATGCGTTATGCGTTATGCGTTATGCGTTATGCGTTATGCGTTATGCGTTATGCGTTATGCGTTATGCGTTATGCGTTATGCGTTATGCGTTATGCGTTATGCGTTATGCGTTATGCGTTATGCGTTATGCGTTATGCGTTATGCGTTATGCGTTATGCGTTATGCGTTATGCGTTATGCGTTATGCGTTATGCGTTATGCGTTATGCGTTATGCGTTATGCGTTATGCGTTATGCGTTATGCGTTATGCGTTATGCGTTATGCGTTATGCGTTATGCGTTATGCGTTATGCGTTATGCGTTATGCGTTATGCGTTATGCGTTATGCGTTATGCGTTATGCGTTATGCGTTATGCGTTATGCGTTATGGGTTATGCGTTATGCGTTATGCGTTATGCGTTATGCGTTATGCGTTATGCGTTATGCGTTATGCGTTATGCGTTATGCGTTATGCGTTATGCGTTATGCGTTATGCGTTATGCGTTATGCGTTATGCGTTATGCATTATGCGTTATGCGTTATGCGTTATGCGTTATGCGTTATGCGTTATGCGTTATGCGTTATGCGTTATGCGTTATGCGTTATGCGTTATGCGTTATGCGTTATGCGTTATGCGTTATGCGTTATGCGTTATGCGTTATGCGTTATGCGTTATGCGTTATGCGTTATGCGTTATGCGTTATGCGTTCTGCGTTATGCGTTATGCGTTATACGTAATGCGTTATGCGTTATGCGTTATGCGTTATGCGATATGCGCTATGTGTTATGCGTTATGGGCTATACTTTATGCGTTATGGGTTATGCGTTATGGGCTATACTTTATGCGTTATGCGTTATGCGTTATGCGTTATGCGTTATGCGTAATGCGTTATGCGTTATGCGTTATGCGTTATGCGTTATGCGTTATGCGTAATGCGTTATGCGTTATGCGTTATGCGTTATGCGTTATGCGTTATGCGTTATGCGTTATGCGTTATGCGTTATGCGTAATGCGTTATGCGTTATGCGTTATGCGTTATGCATTATGCGTTATGAGTTTTGCAATATGCGTTATGCGATATGCGCTATGTGTTATGCGTTATGGGCTATACTTTATGCGTTATGCGTTATGGGTTATGCGTTATGCGTTATGCGTTATGCGTTATGCGTTATGCGTTATGCGTTATGCGTTATGCGTTATGCGTTATGCGTTATGCGTTATGCGTTATGCGTTATGCGTTATGCGTTATGCGTTATGCGTTATGCGTTATGCGTTATGCGTTATGCGTTATGCGTTATGCGTCATGGGCTATACTTTATGCGTTATGCGTTACGCGTTATGCGTTATGCGTTATGCGTTATGGGTTATGCGTTATGCGTTATGCGTTATGCGTTATGCCTTATGCGTTATGCGTTATGCGTTATGCGTTATGCGTTATGCGTTATGCGTTATGCGTTATGCGTTATGCATTATGCGTTATGAGTTATGCGTTATGCGTTATGCGTTATGCGTTATGCGTTATGCGTTATGCGTTATGCGTTATGCGTTATGCGTTATGCGTTATGCGTTATGCGTTATGCGTTATGCGTTATGCGTTATGCGTTATGCGTTATGCGTTATGCGTTATGCGTTATGCGTTATGCGTTATGCGTTATGCGTTATGCGTTATGCGTTATGCGTTATGCGTTATGCGTTATGCGTTATGCGTTATGCGTTATGCGTTATGCGTTATGCGTTATGCGTTATGCGTTATGCGTTATGCGTATGCGTTATGCGTTATGCGTTATGCGTTATGCGTTATGCGTTATGCGTTATGCGTTATGCGTTATGCGTTATGCGTTATGCGTTATGCGTTATGCGTTATGCGTTATGCGTATGCGTTATGCGTTATGCTTATGCGTTATGCGTTATGCGTTATGCGTTATGCGTTATGCGTTATGCGTTATGCGTTATGCGTTATGCGTTATGCGTTATGCGTTATGCGTTATGGGTTATGCGTTATGCGTTATGCGTTATGCGTTATGCGTTATGCGTTATGCGTTATGCGTTATGCGTTATGCGTTATGCGTTATGCGTTATGCGTTATGCGTTATGCGTTATGCGTTATGCGTTATGCGTTATGCATTATGCGTTATGCGTTATGCGTTATGCGTTATGCGTTATGCGTTATGCGTTATGCGTTATGCGTTATGCGTTATGCGTTATGCGTTATGCGTTATGCGTTATGCGTTATGCGTTATGCGTTATGCGTTATGCGTTATGCGTTATGCGTTATGCGTTATGCGTTATGCGTTATGCGTTATGCGTTCTGCGTTATGCGTTATGCGTTATACGTAATGCGTTATGCGTTATGCGTTATGCGTTATGCGATATGCGCTATGTGTTATGCGTTATGGGCTATACGCTATACTTTATGCGTTATGCGTTATGCGTTATGCGTTATGCGTTATGCGTAATGCGTTATGCGTTATGCGTTATGCGTTATGCATTATGCGTTATGAGTTTTGCAATATGCGTTATGCGATATGCGCTATGTGTTATGCGTTATGGGCTATACTTTATGCGTTATGCGTTATGGGTTATGCGTTATGCGTTATGCGTTATGCGTTATGCGTTATGCGTTATGCGTTATGCGTTATGCGTTATGCGTTATGCGTTATGCGTTATGCGTTATGCGTTATGCGTTATGCGTTATGCGTTATGCGTTATGCGTTATGCGTTATGCGTTATGCGTTATGCGTTATGCGTCATGGGCTATACTTTATGCGTTATGCGTTACGCGTTATGCGTTATGCGTTATGCGTTATGGGTTATGCGTTATGCGTTATGCGTTATGCGTTATGCCTTATGCGTTATGCGTTATGCGTTATGCGTTATGCGTTATGCGTTATGCGTTATGCGTTATGCGTTATGCGTTATGAGTTATGCGTTATGCGTTATGCGTTATGCGTTATGCGTTATGAGTTATGCGTTATGCGTTATGCGTTATGCGTTATGCGTTATGCGTTATGCGTTATGCGTTATGCGTTATGCGTTATGCGTTATGCGTTATGCGTTATGCGTTATGCGTTATGCGTTATGCGTTATGCGTTATGCGTTATGCGTTATGCGTTATGCGTTATGCGTTATGCGTTATGCGTTATGCGTTATGCGTTATGCGTTATGCGTTATGCGTTATGCGTTATGCGTTATGCGTTATGCGTTATGCGTTATGCGTTATGCGTTATGCGTTATGCGTTATGCGTTATGCGTTATGCGTTATGCGTTATGCGTTATGCGTTATGCGTTATGCGTTATGCGTTATGCGTTATGCGTTATGCGTTATGCGTTATGCGTTATGCGTTATGCGTTATGCGTTATGCGTTATGCGTTATGCGTTATGCGTTATGCGTTATGCGTTATGCGTTATGCGTTATGCGTTATGCGTTATGCGTTATGCGTTATGCGTTATGCGTTATGCGTTATGCGTTATGCGTTATGCGTTATGCGTTATGCGTTATGCGTTATGCGTTATGCGTTATGCGTTATGCGTTATGCGTTATGCGTTATGCGTTATGCGTTATGCGTTATGCGTTATGCGTTATGCGTTATGCGTTATGCGTTCTGCGTTATGCGTTATGCGTTATACGTAATGCGTTATGCGTTATGCGTTATGCATTATGCGTTATGAGTTTTGCAATATGCGTTATGCGATATGCGCTATGTGTTATGCGTTATGGGCTATACTTTATGCGTTATGCGTTATGGGTTATGCGTTATGCGGTATGCGTTATGCGTTATGCGTTATGCGTTATGCGTTATGCGTTATGCGTTATGCGTTATGCGTTATGCGTTATGCGTTATGCGTTATGCGTTATGCGTTATGCGTTATGCGTTATGCGTTATGCGTTATGCGTTATGCGTTATGCGTTATGCGTTATGCGTTATGCGTTATGCGTTATGCGTTATGCGTTATGCGTTATGCGTTATGCGTTATGCGTTATGCGTTATGCGTTATGCGTTATGCGTTATGCGTTATGCGTTATGCGTTATGCGTTATGCGTTATGCGTTATGCGTTATGCGTTATGCGTTATGCGTTATGCGTTATGCGTTATGCGTTATGCGTTATGCGTTATGCGTTATGCGTTATGCGTTATGCGTTATGCGTTATGCGTTATGCGTTATGGGTTATGCGTTATGCGTTATGCGTTATGCGTTATGCGTTATGCGTTATGCGTTATGCGTTATGCGTTATGCGTTATGCGTTATGCGTTATGCGTTATGCGTTATGCGTTATGCGTTATGCGTTATGCGTTATGCGTTATGCGTTATACGTAATGCGTTATGCGTTATGCGTTATGCGTTATGCATTATGCGTTATGAGTTTTGCAATATGCGTTATGCGATATGCGCTATGTGTTATGCGTTATGGGCTATACTTTATGCGTTATGCGTTATGGGTTATGCGTTATGCGTTATGCGTTATGCGTTATGCGTTATGCGTTATGCGTTATGCGTTATGCGTTATGCGTTATGCGTTATGCGTTATGCGTTATGCGTTATGCGTTATGCGTCATGGGCTATACTTTATGCGTTATGCGTTACGCGTTATGCGTTATGCGTTATGCGTTATGGGTTATGCGTTATGCGTTATGCGTTATGCGTTATGCCTTATGCGTTATGCGTTATGCGTTATGCGTTATGCGTTATGCGTTATGCGTTATGCGTTATGCGTTATGCGTTATGCGTTATGAGTTATGCGTTATGCGTTATGCGTTATGCGTTATGCGTTATGCGTTATGCGTTATGCGTTATGCGTTATGCGTTATGCGTTATGCGTTATGCGTTATGCGTTATGCGTTATGCGTTATGCGTTATGCGTTATGCGTTATGCGTTATGCGTTATGCGTTATGCGTTATGCGTTATGCGTTATGCGTTATGCGTTATGCGTTATGCGTTATGCGTTATGCGTTATGCGTTATGCGTTATGCGTTATGCGTTATGCGTTATGCGTTATGCGTTATGCGTTATGCGTTATGCGTTATGCGTTATGCGTTATGCGTTATGCGTTATGCGTTATGCGTTATGCGTTATGCGTTATGCGTTATGCGTTATGCGTTATGCGTTATGCGTTATGCGTTATGCGTTATGCGTTATGCGTTATGCGTTATGCGTTATGCGTTATGCGTTATGCGTTATGCGTTATGCGTTATGCGTTATGCGTTATGCGTTATGCGTTATGCGTTATGCGTTATGCGTTATGCGTTATGCGTTATGCGTTATGCGTTATGCGTTATGCGTTATGCGTTATGCGTTATGCGTTATGCGTTATGCGTTATGCGTTATGCGTTATGCGTTATGCGTTATGCGTTATGCGTTATGCGTTATGCGTTATGCGTTATGCGTTATGCGTTATGCGTTATGCGTTATGCGTTATGCGTTATGCGTTATGCGTTATGCGTTATGCGTTATGCGTTATGCGTTATGCGTTATGCGTTATGCGTTATGCGTTATGCGTTATGCGTTATGCGTTATGCGTTATGCGTTATGCGTTATGCGTTATACGTAATGCGTTATGCGTTATGCGTTATGCATTATGCGTTATGAGTTTTGCAATATGCGTTATGCGATATGCGCTATGTGTTATGCGTTATGGGCTATACTTTATGCGTTATGCGTTATGGGTTATGCGTTATGCGTTATGCGTTATGCGTTATGCGTTATGCGTTATGCGTTATGCGTTATGCGTTATGCGTTATGCGTTATGCGTTATGCGTTATGCGTTATGCGTTATGCGTTATGCGTTATGCGTTATGCGTTATGCGTTATGCGTTATGCGTTATGCGTTATGCGTTATGCGTTATGCGTTATGCGTTATGCGTTATGCGTTATGCGTTATGCGTTATGCGTTATGCGTTATGCGTTATGCGTTATGCGTTATGCGTTATGCGTTATGCGTTATGCGTTATGCGTTATGCGTTATGCGTTATGCGTTATGCGTTATGCGTTATGGGTTATGCGTTATGCGTTATGCGTTATGCGTTATGCGTTATGCGTTATGCGTTATGCGTTATGCGTTATGCGTTATGCGTTATGCGTTATGCGTTATGCGTTATGCGTTATGCGTTATGCGTTATGCGTTATGCGCTATGCGTTATGCGCGATGCGTTATGCGTTATGCGTTATGCGTTATGCGTTATGCGTTATGCGTTATGCGTTATGCGTTATGCGTTATGCGTTATGCGTTATGCGTTATGCGTTATGCGTTATGCGTTATGCGTTATGCGTTATGCGTTATGCATTATGCGTTATGAGTTATGCGTTATGCGTTATGCGTTATGCGCTATGCGTTATGCGCGATGCGTTATGCGTTATGCGTTATGCGTTATGCGTTATGCGTTATGCGTTATGCGTTATGCGTTATGAGTTTTGAATTATGCGTTATGCGATATGCGCTATGTGTTATGCGTTATGCGTTATGCGTTATGCGTTATGCGTTATGCGTTATGCGTTATGCGTTATGCGTTATGCGTTATGCGTTATGCGTTATGCGTTATGCGTTATGCGTTATGCGTTATGCGTTATGCGTTATGCGTTATGCGTTATGCGTTATGCGTTATGCGTTATGCGTTATGCGTTATGCGTTATGCGTTATGCGTTATGCGTTATGCGTTATGCGTTATGCGTTATGCGTTATGCGTTATGCGTTATGCGTTATGCGTTATGCGTTATGCGTTATGCGTTATGCGTTATGCGTTATGCGTTATGCGTTATGCGTTATGCGTTATGCGTTATGCGTTATGCGTTATGCGTTATGCGTTATGCGTTATGCGTTATGCGTTATGCGTTATGCGTTATGCGTTATGCGTTATGCGTTATGCGTTATGCGTTATGCGTTATGCGTTATGCGTTATGCGTTATGCGTTATGCGTTATGCGTTATGCGTTATGCGTTATGCGTTATGCGTTATGCGTTATGCGTTATGCGTTATGCGTTATGCGTTATGCGTTATGCGTTATGCGTTATGCGTTATGCGTTATGCGTTATGCGTTATGCGTTATGCGTTATGCGTTATGCGTTATGCGTTATGCGTTATGCGTTATGCGTTATGCGTTATGCGTTATGCGTTATGCGTTATGCGTTATGCGTTATGCGTTATGCGTTATGCGTTATGCGTTATGCGTTATGCGTTATGCGTTATACGTAATGCGTTATGCGTTATGCGTTATGCATTATGCGTTATGAGTTTTGCAATATGCGTTATGCGATATGCGCTATGTGTTATGCGTTATGGGCTATACTTTATGCGTTATGCGTTATGGGTTATGCGTTATGCGTTATGCGTTATGCGTTATGCGTTATGCGTTATGCGTTATGCGTTATGCGTTATGCGTTATGCGTTATGCGTTATGCGTTATGCGTTATGCGTTATGCGTTATGCGTTATGCGTTATGCGTTATGCGTTATGCGTTATGCGTTATGCGTTATGCGTTATGCGTTATGCGTTATGCGTTATGCGTTATGCGTTATGCGTTATGCGTTATGCGTTATGCGTTATGCGTTATGCGTTATGCGTTATGCGTTATGCGTTATGCGTTATGCGTTATGCGTTATGCGTTATGCGTTATGCGTTATGCGTTATGCGTTATGCGTTATGCGTTATGCGTTATGCGTTATGCGTTATGCGTTATGCGTTATGCGTTATGCGTTATGCGTTATGCGTTATGCGTTATGCGTTATGCGCTATGCGTTATGCGCGATGCGTTATGCGTTATGCGTTATGCGTTATGCGTTATGCGTTATGCGTTATGCGTTATGCGTTATGCGTTATGCGTTATGCGTTATGCGTTATGCGTTATGCGTTATGCGTTATGCGTTATGCGTTATGCGTTATGCGTTATGCGTTATGCGTTATGCGTTATGCGTTATGCGTTATGCGTTATGCATTATGCGTTATGAGTTATGCGTTATGCGTTATGCGTTATGCGTTATGCGCTATGCGTTATGCGCGATGCGTTATGCGTTATGCGTTATGCGTTATGCGTTATGAGTTATGCGTTATGCGTTATGCGTTATGAGTTTTGAATTATGCGTTATGCGATATGCGCTATGTGTTATGCGTTATGCGTTATGCGTTATGCGTTATGCGTTATGCGTTATGCGTTATGCGTTATGCGTTATGCGTTATGCGTTATGCGTTATGCGTTATGCGTTATGCGTTATGCGTTATGCGTTATGCGTTATGCGTTATGCGTTATGCGTTATGCGTTATGCGTTATGCGTTATGCGTTATGCGTTATGCGTTATGCGTTATGCGTTATGCGTTATGCGTTATGCGTTATGCGTTATGCGTTATGCGTTATGCGTTATGCGTTATGCGTTATGCGTTATGCGTTATGCGTTATGCGTTATGCGTTATGCGTTATGCGTTATGCGTTATGCGTTATGCGTTATGCGTTATGCGTTATGCGTTATGCGTTATGCGTTATGCGTTATGCGTTATGCGTTATGCGTTATGCGTTATGCGTTATGCGTTATGCGTTATGCGTTATGCGTTATGCGTTATGCGTTATGCGTTATGCGTTATGCGTTCTGCGTTATGCGTTATGCGTTATGCGTTATACGTAATGCGTTATGCGTTATGCGTTATGCATTATGCGTTATGAGTTTTGCAATATGCGTTATGCGATATGCGCTATGTGTTATGCGTTATGGGCTATACTTTATGCGTTATGCGTTATGGGTTATGCGTTATGCGGTATGCGTTATGCGTTATGCGTTATGCGTTATGCGTTATGCGTTATGCGTTATGCGTTATGCGTTATGCGTTATGCGTTATGCGTTATGCGTTATGCGTTATGCGTTATGCGTTATGCGTTATGCGTTATGCGTTATGCGTTATGCGTTATGCGTTATGCGTTATGCGTTATGCGTTATGCGTTATGCGTTATGCGTTATGCGTTATGCGTTATGCGTTATGCGTTATGCGTTATGCGTTATGCGTTATGCGTTATGCGTTATGCGTTATGCGTTATGCGTTATGCGTTATGCGTTATGCGTTATGCGTTATGCGTTATGCGTTATGCGTTATGCGTTATGCGTTATGCGTTATGCGTTATGCGTTATGCGTTATGCGTTATGCGTTATGCGTTATGCGTTATACGTAATGCGTTATGCGTTATGCGTTATGCATTATGCGTTATGAGTTTTGCAATATGCGTTATGCGATATGCGCTATGTGTTATGCGTTATGAGTTATGCGTTATGCGTTATGCGTTATGAGTTTTGAATTATGCGTTATGCGATATGCGCTATGTGTTATGCGTTATGCGTTATGCGTTATGCGTTATGCGTTATGCGTTATGCGTTATGCGTTATGCGTTATGCGTTATGCGTTATGCGTTATGCGTTATGCGTTATGCGTTATGCGTTATGCGTTATGCGTTATGCGTTATGCGTTATGCGTTATGCGTTATGCGTTATGCGTTATGCGTTATGCGTTATGCGTTATGCGTTATGCGTTATGCGTTATGCGTTATGCGTTATACGTAATGCGTTATGCGTTATGCGTTATGCATTATGCGTTATGAGTTTTGCAATATGCGTTATGCGATATGCGCTATGTGTTATGCGTTATGGGCTATACTTTATGCGTTATGCGTTATGGGTTATGCGTTATGCGTTATGCGTTATGCGTTATGCGTTATGCGTTATGCGTTATGCGTTATGCGTTATGCGTTATGCGTTATGCGTTATGCGTTATGCGTTATGCGTTATGCGTTATGCGTTATGCGTTATGCGTTATGCGTTATGCGTTATGCGTTATGCGTTATGCGTTATGCGTTATGCGTTATGCGTTATGCGTTATGCGTTATGCGTTATGCGTTATGCGTTATGCGTTATGCGTTATGCGTTATGCGTTATGCGTTATGCGTTATGCGTTATGCGTTATGCGTTATGCGTTATGCGTTATGCGTTATGCGTTATGCGTTATGCGTTATGCGTTATGCGTTATGTGTTATGCGTTATGCGTTATGCGTTATGCGTTATGCGTTATGCGTTATGCGTTATGCGTTATGCGTTATGCGTTATGCGTTATGCGTTATGCGTTATGCGTTATGCGTTATGCGTTATGCGCTATGCGTTATGCGCGATGCGTTATGCGTTATGCGTTATGCGTTATGCGTTATGCGTTATGCGTTATGCGTTATGCGTTATGCGTTATGCGTTATGCGTTATGCGTTATGCGTTATGCGTTATGCGTTATGCGTTATGCGTTATGCGTTATGCGTTATGCGTTATGCGTTATGCGTTATGCGTTATGCGTTATGCGTTATGCATTATGCGTTATGAGTTATGCGTTATGCGTTATGCGTTATGCGTTATGCGCTATGCGTTATGCGCGATGCGTTATGCGTTATGCGTTATGCGTTATGCGTTATGAGTTATGCGTTATGCGTTATGCGTTATGAGTTTTGAATTATGCGTTATGCGATATGCGCTATGTGTTATGCGTTATGCGTTATGCGTTATGCGTTATGCGTTATGCGTT
Source organism: Lasioglossum baleicum (assembly GCF_051020765.1). Lineage (NCBI taxonomy): Eukaryota > Metazoa > Arthropoda > Insecta > Hymenoptera > Halictidae > Lasioglossum > Lasioglossum baleicum. The sequence continues at coordinate 96,159 of NW_027469332.1, forward strand.
ATGCGTTATGCGTTATGCGTTATGCGTTATGCGTTATGCGTTATGCGTTATGCGTTATGCGTTATGCGTTATGCGTTATGCGTTATGCGTTATGCGTTATGCGTTATGCGTTATGCGTTATGCGTTATGCGTTATGCGTTATGCGTTATGCGTTATGCGTTATGCGTTATGCGTTATGCGTTATGCGTTATGCGTTATGCGTTATGCGTTATGCGTTATGCGTTATGCGTTATGCGTTATGCGTTATGCGTTATGCGTTATGCGTTATGCGTTATGCGTTATGCGTTATGCGTTATGCGTTATGCGTTATGCGTTATGCGTTATGCGTTATGCGTTATGCGTTATGCGTTATGCGTTATGCGTTATGCGTTATGCGTTATGCGTTATGCGTTATGCGTTATGCGTTATGCGTTATGCGTTATGCGTTATGCGTTATGCGTTATGCGTTCTGCGTTATGCGTTATGCGTTATGCGTTATACGTAATGCGTTATGCGTTATGCGTTATGCATTATGCGTTATGAGTTTTGCAATATGCGTTATGCGATATGCGCTATGTGTTATGCGTTATGGGCTATACTTTATGCGTTATGCGTTATGGGTTATGCGTTATGCGGTATGCGTTATGCGTTATGCGTTATGCGTTATGCGTTATGCGTTATGCGTTATGCGTTATGCGTTATGCGTTATGCGTTATGCGTTATGCGTTATGCGTTATGCGTTATGCGTTATGCGTTATGCGTTATGCGTTATGCGTTATGCGTTATGCGTTATGCGTTATGCGTTATGCGTTATGCGTTATGCGTTATGCGTTATGCGTTATGCGTTATGCGTTATGCGTTATGCGTTATGCGTTATGCGTTATGCGTTATGCGTTATGCGTTATGCGTTATGCGTTATGCGTTATGCGTTATGCGTTATGCGTTATGCGTTATGCGTTATGCGTTATGCGTTATGCGTTATGCGTTATGCGTTATGCGTTATGCGTTATGCGTTATGCGTTATGCGTTATACGTAATGCGTTATGCGTTATGCGTTATGCATTATGCGTTATGAGTTTTGCAATATGCGTTATGCGATATGCGCTATGTGTTATGCGTTATGGGCTATACTTTATGCGTTATGCGTTATGGGTTATGCGTTATGCGTTATGCGTTATGCGTTATGCGTTATGCGTTATGCGTTATGCGTTATGCGTTATGCGTTATGCGTTATGCGTTATGCGTTATGCGTTATGCGTTATGCGTTATGCGTTATACGTAATGCGTTATGCGTTATGCGTTATGCATTATGCGTTATGAGTTTTGCAATATGCGTTATGCGATATGCGCTATGTGTTATGCGTTATGGGCTATACTTTATGCGTTATGCGTTATGGGTTATGCGTTATGCGTTATGCGTTATGCGTTATGCGTTATGCGTTATGCGTTATGCGTTATGCGTTATGCGTTATGCGTTATGCGTTATGCGTTATGCGTTATGCGTTATGCGTTATGCGTTATGCGTTATGCGCTATGCGTTATGCGCGATGCGTTATGCGTTATGCGTTATGCGTTATGCGTTATGCGTTATGCGTTATGCGTTATGCGTTATGCGTTATGCGTTATGCGTTATGCGTTATGCGTTATGCGTTATGCGTTATGCGTTATGCGTTATGCGTTATGCGTTATGCGTTATGCGTTATGCGTTATGCGTTATGCGTTATGCGTTATGCGTTATGCGTTATGCGTTATGCATTATGCGTTATGAGTTATGCGTTATGCGTTATGCGTTATGCGTTATGCGCTATGCGTTATGCGCGATGCGTTATGCGTTATGCGTTATGCGTTATGCGTTATGCGTTATGCGTTATGCGTTATGCGTTATGCGTTATGAGTTTTGAATTATGCGTTATGCGATATGCGCTATGTGTTATGCGTTATGCGTTATGCGTTATGCGTTATGCGTTATGCGTTATGCGTTATGCGTTATGCGTTATGCGTTATGCGTTATGCGTTATGCGTTATGCGTTATGCGTTATGCGTTATGCGTTATGCGTTATGCGTTATGCGTTATGCGTTATGCGTTATGCGTTATGCGTTATGCGTTATGCGTTATGCGTTATGCGTTATGCGTTATGCGTTATGCGTTATGCGGTATGCGTTATGCGTTATGCGTTATGCGTTATGCGTTATGCGTTATGCGTTATGCGTTATGCGTTATGCGTTATGCGTTATGCGTTATGCGTTATGCGTTATGCGTTATGCGTTATGCGTTATGCGTTATGCGTTATGCGTTATGCGTTATGCGTTATGCGTTATGCGTTATGCGTTATGCGTTATGCGTTATGCGTTATGCGTTATGCGTTATGCGTTATGCGTTATGCGTTATGCGTTATGCGTTATGCGTTATGCGTTATGCGTTATGCGTTATGCGTTATGCGTTATGCGTTATGCGTTATGCGTTATGCGTTATGCGTTATGCGTTATGCGTTATGCGTTATGCGTTATGCGTTATGCGTTATGCGTTATGCGTTATGCGTTATGCGTTATGCGTTATGCGTTATGCGTTATGCGTTATGCGTTATGCGTTATGCGTTATGCGTTATGCGTTATGCGTTATGCGTTATGCGTTATGCGTTATGCGTTATGCGTTATGCGTTATGCGTTATGCGTTATGCGTTATGCGTTATGCGTTATGCGTTATGCGTTATGCGTTATGCGTTATGCGTTATGCGTTATGCGTTATGCGTTATGCGTTATGCGTTATGCGTTATGCGTTATGCGTTATGCGTTATGCGTTATGCATTATGCGTTATGCGTTATGCGTTATGCGTTATGCGTTATGCGTTCTGCGTTATGCGTTATGCGTTATACGTAATGCGTTATGCGTTATGCGTTATGCATTATGCGTTATGAGTTTTGCAATATGCGTTATGCGATATGCGCTATGTGTTATGCGTTATGGGCTATACTTTATGCGTTATGCGTTATGGGTTATGCGTTATGCGGTATGCGTTATGCGTTATGCGTTATGCGTTATGCGTTATGCGTTATGCGTTATGCGTTATGCGTTATGCGTTATGCGTTATGCGTTATGCGTTATGCGTTATGCGTTATGCGTTATGCGTTATGCGTTATGCGTTATGCGTTATGCGTTATGCGTTATGCGTTATGCGTTATGCGTTATGCGTTATGCGTTATGCGTTATGCGTTATGCGTTATGCGTTATGCGTTATGCGTTATGCGTTATGCGTTATGCGTTATGCGTTATGCGTTATGCGTTATGCGTTATGCGTTATGCGTTATGCGTTATGCGTTATGCGTTATGCGTTATGCGTTATGCGTTATGCGTTATGCGTTATGCGTTATGCGTTATGCGTTATGCGTTATGCGTTATGCGTTATGCGTTATGCGTTATGCGTTCTGCGTTATGCGTTATGCGTTATACGTAATGCGTTATGCGTTATGCGTTATGCATTATGCGTTATGAGTTTTGCAATATGCGTTATGCGATATGCGCTATGTGTTATGCGTTATGGGCTATACTTTATGCGTTATGCGTTATGGGTTATGCGTTATGCGGTATGCGTTATGCGTTATGCGTTATGCGTTATGCGTTATGCGTTATGCGTTATGCGTTATGCGTTATGCGTTATGCGTTATGCGTTATGCGTTATGCGTTATGCGTTATGCGTTATGCGTTATGCGTTATGCGTTATGCGTTATGCGTTATGCGTTATGCGTTATGCGTTATGCGTTATGCGTTATGCGTTATGCGTTATGCGTTATGCGTTATGCGTTATGCGTTATGCGTTATGCGTTATGCGTTATGCGTTATGCGTTATGCGTTATGCGTTATGCGTTATGCGTTATGCGTTATGCGTTATGCGTTATGCGTTATGCGTTATGCGTTATGCGTTATGCGTTATGCGTTATGCGTTATGCGTTATGCGTTATGCGTTATGCGTTATGCGTTATGCGTTATGCGTTATGCGTTATGCGTTATGCGTTATGCGTTATGCGTTATGCGTTATGCGTTATGCGTTATGCGTTATGCGTTATGCGTTATGCGTTATGCGTTATGCGTTATGCGTTATGCGTTATGCGTTATGCGTTATGCGTTATGCGTTATGCGTTATGCGTTATGCGTTATGGGTTATGCGTTATGCGTTATGCGTTATGCGTTATGCGTTATGCGTTATGCGTTATGCGTTATGCGTTATGCGTTATGCGTTATGCGTTATGCGTTATGCGTTATGCGTTATGCGTTATGCGTTCTGCGTTATGCGTTATGCGTTATACGTAATGCGTTATGCGTTATGCGTTATGCATTATGCGTTATGAGTTTTGCAATATGCGTTATGCGATATGCGCTATGCGTTATGCGTTATGCGTTATGCGTTATGCGTTATGCGTTATGCGTTATGCGTTATGCGTTATGCGTTATGCGTTATGCGTTATGCGTTATGCGTTATACGTTATGCGTTATGCGTTATGCGTTATGCATTATGCGTTATGCGTTATGCGTTATGCGTTATGCGTTATGCGTTATGCGTTATGCGTTATGCGTTATGCGTTATGCGTTATGCGTTATGCGTTATGCGTTATGCGTTATGCGTTATGCGTTATGCGTTATGCGTTATGCGTTATGCGTTATGCGTTATGCGTTATGCGTTATGCGTTATGCGTTATGCGTTATGCGTTATGCGTTATGCGTTATGCGTTATGCGTTATGCGTTATGCGTTATGAATTATGCGTTATGCGTTATGCGTTATGCGTTATGCGTTATGCGTTATGCGTTATGCGTTATGCGTTATGCGTTATGCGTTATGCGTTATGCGTTATGCGTTATGCGTTATGCGTTATGCGTTATGCGTTATGCGTTATGCGTTATGCGTTATGCGTTATGCGTTATGCGTTATGCGTTATGCGTTATGCGTTATGCGTTATGCGTTATGCGTTATGCGTTATGCGTTATGCGTTATGCGTTATGCGTTCTGCGTTATGCGTTATGCGTTATACGTAATGCGTTATGCGTTATGCGTTATGCATTATGCGTTATGAGTTTTGCAATATGCGTTATGCGATATGCGCTATGTGTTATGCGTTATGGGCTATACTTTATGCGTTATGCGTTATGGGTTATGCGTTATGCGGTATGCGTTATGCGTTATGCGTTATGCGTTATGCGTTATGCGTTATGCGTTATGCGTTATGCGTTATGCGTTATGCGTTATGCGTTATGCGTTATGCGTTATGCGTTATGCGTTATGCGTTATGCGTTATGCGTTATACGTAATGCGTTATGCGTTATGCGTTATGCATTATGCGTTATGAGTTTTGCAATATGCGTTATGCGATATGCGCTATGTGTTATGCGTTATGGGCTATACTTTATGCGTTATGCGTTATGGGTTATGCGTTATGCGTTATGCGTTATGCGTTATGCGTTATGCGTTATGCGTTATGCGTTATGCGTTATGCGTTATGCGTTATGCGTTATGCGTTATGCGTTATGCGTTATGCGTTAGGCGTTATGCGTTATGCGTTATGCGTTATGCGTTATGCGTTATGCGTTATGCGTTATGCGTTATGCGTTATGCGTTATGCGTTATGCGTTATGCGTTATGCGTTATGCGTTATGCGTTATGCGTTATGCGTTATGCGTTATGCGTTATGCGTTATGCGTTATGCGTTATGCGTTATGCGTTATGCGTTATGCGTTATGCGTTATGCGTTATGCGTTATGCGTTATGCGTTATGCGTTATGCGTTATGCGTTATGCGTTATGCGTTATGCGTTATGCGTTATGCGTTATGCGTTATGTGTTATGCATTATGCGTTATGAGTTATGCCTTATGCCTTATGCGTTATGCGTTATGCGTTATGCGCTATGCGTTATGCGCGATGCGTTATGCGTTATGCGTTATGCGTTATGCGTTATGCGTTATGAGTTTTGAATTATGCGTTATGCGTTATGCGTTATGAGTTTTGAATTATGCGTTATGCGATATGCGCTATGTGTTATGGGTTATGGGCTATGCTTTACGCGTTACGCGTTATGCGTCATGCGTTATGGGCTATACTTTATGCGTTATGCGTTATGGGTTATGCGTTGTGGGCTATACTTTATGCGTTATGCGTTATGCGTTCTACGTTATGGGTTATGCGTTATGCGTTATGCGTTATGCGTTATGCGTTATGCGTTATGCGTTATGCATTATGCGTTATGAGTTATGCCTTATGCGTTATGCGTTATGCGTTATGCGCTGTGCGTTATGCGCGATGCGTTATGCGTTATGCGTTATGCGTTATGCGTTATGCGTTATGCGTTATGCGTTATGCGTTATGCGTTATGCGTTATGCGTTATGCGTTATGCGTTATGCGTTATGCGTTATGCGTTATGCGTTATGCGTTATGCGTTATGCGTTATGCGTTATGAGTTTTGAATTATGCGTTATGCGATATGCGCTATGTGTTATGGGTTATGGGCTATGCTTTACGCGTTACGCGTTATGCGTTATGCATTATGCGTTATGAGTTATGCCTTATGCGTTATGCGTTATGCGCTATGCGTTATGCGCGATGCGTTATGCGTTATGCGTTATGCGTTATGCGTTATGCGTTATGCGTTATGCGTTATGCGTTATGCGTTATGCATTATGCGTTATGAGTTTTGGAATATGCGTTATGCGATATGCGCTATGTGTTATGCGTTATGGGCTATACTTTATGCGTTATGCGTTATGGGTTATGCGTTATGCGGTATGCGTTATGCGTTATGCGTTATGCGTTATGCGTTATGCGTTATGCGTTATGCGTTATGCGTTATGCGTTATGCGTTATGCGTTATGCGTTATGCGTTATGCGTTATGCGTTATGCGTTATGCGTTATGCGTTATGCGTTATGCGTTATGCGTTATGCGTTATGCGTTATGCGTTATGTGTTATGCATTATGCGTTATGAGTTATGCCTTATGCGTTATGCGTTATGCGTTATGCGCTATGCGTTATGCGCGATGCGTTATGCGTTATGCGTTATACGTTATGCGTTATGCGTTATGAGTTTTGAATTATGCGTTATGCGTTATGCGTTATGAGTTTTGAATTATGCGTTATGCGATATGCGCTATGTGTTATGGGTTATGGGCTATGCTTTACGCGTTACGCGTTATGCGTCATGCGTTATGGGCTATACTTTATGCGTTATGCGTTATGGGTTATGCGTTGTGGGCTATACTTTATGCGTTATGCGTTATGCGTTCTACGTTATGGGTTATGCGTTATGCGTTATGCGTTATGCGTTATGCGTTATGCGTTATGCGTTATGCGTTATGCGTTATGCGTTATGCGTTATGCGTTATGCATTATGCGTTATGAGTTATGCCTTATGCGTTATGCGTTATGCGTTATGCGCTGTGCGTTATGCGCGATGCGTTATGCGTTATGCGTTATGCGTTATGCGTTATGCGTTATGCGTTATGCGTTATGCGTTATGCGTTCTGCGTTATGCGTTATGCGTTATACGTAATGCGTTATGCGTTATGCGTTATGCATTATGCGTTATGAGTTTTGCAATATGCGTTATGCGATATGCGCTATGTGTTATGCGTTATGGGCTATACTTTATGCGTTATGCGTTATGGGTTATGCGTTATGCGGTATGCGTTATGCGTTATGCGTTATGCGTTATGCGTTATGCGTTATGCGTTATGCGTTATGCGTTATGCGTTATGCGTTATGTGTTATGCGTTATGCGTTATGCGTTATGCGTTATGCGTTATGCGTTATGCGTTATGCGTTATGCGTTATGCGTTATGCGTTATGCGTTATGCGTTATGCGTTATGCGTTATGCGTTATGCGTTATGCGTTATGCGTTATGCGTTATGCGTTATGCGTTATGCGTTATGCGTTATGCGTTATGCGTTATGCGTTATGCGTTATGCGTTATGCGTTATGCGTTATGCGTTATGCGTTATGCGTTATGCGTTATGCGTTATGCGTTATGCGTTATGCGTTATGCGTTATGCGTTATGCGTTATGCGTTATGCGTTATGCGTTATGCGTTATGCGTTATGCGTTATGCGTTATGCGTTATGCGTTATGCGTTATGCGTTATGCGTTATGCGTTATGCGTTATGCGTTATGCGTTATGCGTTATGCGTTATGCGTTATGCGTTATGCGTTATGCGTTATGCGTTATGCGTTATGCGTTATGCGTTATGCGTTATGCGTTATGCGTTATGCGTTATGCGTTATGCGTTATGCGTTATGCGTTATGCGTTATGCGTTATGCGTTATACGTAATGCGTTATGCGTTATGCGTTATGCATTATGCGTTATGAGTTTTGCAATATGCGTTATGCGATATGCGCTATGTGTTATGCGTTATGGGCTATACTTTATGCGTTATGCGTTATGGGTTATGCGTTATGCGTTATGCGTTATGCGTTATGCGTTATGCGTTATGCGTTATGCGTTATGCGTTATGCGTTATGCGTTATGCGTTATGCGTTATGCGTTATGCGTTATGCGTTATGCGTTATGCGTTATGCGTTATGCGTTATGCGTTATGCGTTATGCGTTATGCGTTATGCGTTATGCGTTATGCGTTATGCGTTATGCGTTATGCGTTATGCGTTATGCGTTATGCGTTATGCGTTATGCGTTATGCGTTATGCGTTATGCGTTATGCGTTATGCGTTATGCGTTATGCGTTATGCGTTATGCGTTATGCGTTATGCGTTATGCGTTATGCGTTATGCGTTATGCGTTATGCGTTATGCGTTATGCGTTATGCGTTATGCGTTATGCGTTATGCGTTATGCGTTATGCGTTATGCGTTATGCGTTATGCGTTATGCGTTATGCGTTATGCGTTATGCGTTATGCGTTATGCGTTATACGTAATGCGTTATGCGTTATGCGTTATGCATTATGCGTTATGAGTTTTGCAATATGCGTTATGCGATATGCGCTATGTGTTATGCGTTATGGGCTATACTTTATGCGTTATGCGTTATGGGTTATGCGTTATGCGTTATGCGTTATGCGTTATGCGTTATGCGTTATGCGTTATGCGTTATGCGTTATGCGTTATGCGTTATGCGTTATGCGTTATGCGTTATGCGTTATGCGTTATGCGTTATGCGTTATGCGTTATGCGTTATGCGTTATGCGTTATGCGTTATGCGTTATGCGTTATGCGTTATGCGTTATGCGTTATGCGTTATGCGTTATGCGTTATGCGTTATGCGTTATGCGTTATGCGTTATGCGTTATGCGTTATGCGTTATGCGTTATGCGTTATGCGTTATGCGTTATGCGTTATGCGTTATGCGTTATGCGTTATGCGTTATGCGTTATGCGTTATGCGTTATGCGTTATGCGTTATGCGTTATGCGTTATGCGTTATGCGTTATGCGTTATGCGTTATGCGTTATGCGTTATGCGTTATGCGTTATGCGTTATGCGTTATGCGTTATGCGTTATGCGTTATGCGTTATGCGTTATGCGTTATGCGTTATGCGTTATGCGTTATGCGTTATGCGTTATGCATTATGCGTTATGAGTTATGCGTTATGCGTTATGCGTTATGCGTTATGCGCTATGCGTTATGCGCGATGCGTTATGCGTTATGCGTTATGCGTTATGCGTTATGCGTTATGCGTTATGCGTTATGCGTTATGCGTTATGAGTTTTGAATTATGCGTTATGCGATATGCGCTATGTGTTATGCGTTATGCGTTATGCGTTATGCGTTATGCGTTATGCGTTATGCGTTATGCGTTATGCGTTATGCGTTATGCGTTATGCGTTATGCGTTATGCGTTATGCGTTATGCGTTATGCGTTATGCGTTATGCGTTATGCGTTATGCGTTATGCGTTATGCGTTATGCGTTATGCGTTATGCGTTATGCGTTATGCGTTATGCGTTATGCGTTATGCGTTATGCGTTATGCGTTATGCGTTATGCGTTATGCGTTATGCGTTATGCGTTATGCGTTATGCGTTATGCGTTATGCGTTATGCGTTATGCGTTATGCGTTATGCGTTATGCGTTATGCGTTATGCGTTATGCGTTATGCGTTATGCGTTATGCGTTATGCGTTATGCGTTATGCGTTATGCGTTATGCGTTATGCGTTATGCGTTATGCGTTATGCGTTATGCGTTATGCGTTATGCGTTATGCGTTATGCGTTATGCGTTATGCGTTATGCGTTATGCGTTATGCGTTATGCGTTATGCGTTATGCGTTATGCGTTATGCGTTATGCGTTATGCGTTATGCGTTATGCGTTATGCGTTATGCGTTATGCGTTATGCGTTATGCGTTATGCGTTATGCATTATGCGTTATGCGTTATGCGTTATGCGTTATGCGTTATGCGTTATGCGTTATGCGTTCTGCGTTATGCGTTATGCGTTATACGTAATGCGTTATGCGTTATGCGTTATGCATTATGCGTTATGAGTTTTGCAATATGCGTTATGCGATATGCGCTATGTGTTATGCGTTATGGGCTATACTTTATGCGTTATGCGTTATGGGTTATGCGTTATGCGGTATGCGTTATGCGTTATGCGTTATGCGTTATGCGTTATGCGTTATGCGTTATGCGTTATGCGTTATGCGTTATGCGTTATGCGTTATGCGTTATGCGTTATGCGTTATGCGTTATGCGTTATGCGTTATGCGTTATGCGTTATGCGTTATGCGTTATGCGTTATGCGTTATGCGTTATGCGTTATGCGTTATGCGTTATGCGTTATGCGTTATGCGTTATGCGTTATGCGTTATGCGTTATGCGTTATGCGTTATGCGTTATGCGTTATGCGTTATGCGTTATGCGTTATGCGTTATGCGTTATGCGTTATGCGTTATGCGTTATGCGTTATGCGTTATGCGTTATGCGTTATGCGTTATGCGTTATGCGTTATGCGTTATGCGTTATGCGTTATGCGTTATGCGTTATGCGTTATGCGTTATGCGTTATGCGTTATGCGTTATGCGTTATGCGTTATGCGTTATGCGTTATGGGTTATGCGTTATGCGTTATGCGTTATGCGTTATGCGTTATGGGTTATGCGTTATGCGTTATGCGTTATGCGTTATGCGTTATGCGTTATGCGTTATGCGTTATGCGTTATGCGTTATGCGTTATGCGTTATGCGTTATGCGTTATGCGTTATGCGTTATGCGTTATACGTAATGCGTTATGCGTTATGCGTTATGCGTTATGCATTATGCGTTATGAGTTTTGCAATATGCGTTATGCGATATGCGCTATGTGTTATGCGTTATGGGCTATACTTTATGCGTTATGCGTTATGGGTTATGCGTTATGCGTTATGCGTTATGCGTTATGCGTTATGCGTTATGCGTTATGCGTTATGCGTTATGCGTTATGCGTTATGCGTTATGCGTTATGCGTTATAAGTTATGCGTTATGCGTCATGGGCTATACTTTATGCGTTATGCGTTACGCGTTATGCGTTATGCGTTATGCGTTATGGGTTATGCGTTATGCGTTATGCGTTATGCGTTATGCCTTATGCGTTATGCGTTATGCGTTATGCGTTATGCGTTATGCGTTATGCGTTATGCGTTATGCGTTATGCGTTATGAGTTATGCGTTATGCGTTATGCGTTATGCGTTATGCGTTATGCGTTATGCGTTATGCGTTATGCGTTATGCGTTATGCGTTATGCGTTATGCGTTATGCGTTATGCGTTATGCGTTATGCGTTATGCGTTATGCGTTATGCGTTATGCGTTATGCGTTATGCGTTATGCGTTATGCGTTATGCGTTATGCGTTATGCGTTATGCGTTATGCGTTATGCTTTATGCGTTATGCGTTATGCGTTATGCGTTATGCGTTATGCGTTATGCGTTATGCGTTATGCGTTATGCGTTATGCGTTATGCGTTATGCGTTATGCGTTATGCGTTATGCGTTATGCGTTATGCGTTATGCGTTATGCGTTATGCGTTATTCGTTATGCGTTATGCGTTATGCGTTATGCGTTATGCGTTATGCGTTATGCGTTATGCGTTATGCGTTATGCGTTATGCGTTATGCGTTATGCGTTATGCGTTATGCGTTATGCGTTATGCGTTATGCGTTATGCGTTATGCGTTATGCGTTATGCGTTATGCGTTATGCGTTATGCGTTATGCGTTATGCGTTATGCGTTATGCGTTATGCGTTATGCGTTATGCGTTATGCGTTATGCGTTATGCGTTATGCGTTATGCGTTATGCGTTATGCGTTATGCGTTATGCGTTATGCGTTATGCGTTATGCATTATGCGTTATGAGTTATGCGTTATGCGTTATGCGTTATGCGTTATGCGCTATGCGTTATGCGCGATGCGTTATGCGTTATGCGTTATGCGTTATGCGTTATGCGTTATGCGTTATGCGTTATGCGTTATGAGTTTTGAATTATGCGTTATGCGATATGCGCTATGTGTTATGGGTTATGGGCTATGCTTTACGCGTTATGCGTCATGCGTTATGCGTTATGCGTTATGCGTTATGCGTTAAGCGTTATGCGTTATGCGTTATGCGTTATGCATTATGCGTTATGAGTTTTGCGTTATGCGTTATGCGTTATGCGTTATGCGTTATGCATTATGCGTTATGAGTTATGCGTTATGCGTTATGCGTTATGCGTTATGCGTTATGCGTTATGCGTTATGCGTTATGCGTTATGCGTTATGCGTTATGCGTTATGCGTTATGCGTTATGCGTTATGCATTATGCGTTATGAGTTTTGGAATATGCGTTATGCGATATGCGCTATGTGTTATGCGTTATGGGCTATACTTTATGCGTTATGCGTTATGGGTTATGCGTTATGCGGTATGCGTTATGCGTTATGCGTTATGCGTTATGCGTTATGCGTTATGCGTTATGCGTTATGCGTTATGCGTTATGCGTTATGCGTTATGCGTTATGCGTTATGCGTTATGCGTTATGCGTTATGCGTTATGCGTTATGCGTTATGCGTTATGCGTTATGCGTTATGCGTTATGCGTTATGCGTTATGCGTTATGCGTTATGCGTTATGCGTTATGCGTTATGCGTTATGCGTTATGCGTTATGCGTTATGTGTTATGCATTATGCGTTATGAGTTATGCCTTATGCCTTATGCGTTATGCGTTATGCGCTATGCGTTATGCGCGATGCGTTATGCGTTATGCGTTATGCGTTATGCGTTATGCGTTATGAGTTTTGAATTATGCGTTATGCGTTATGCGTTATGAGTTTTGAATTATGCGTTATGCGATATGCGCTATGTGTTATGGGTTATGGGCTATGCTTTACGCGTTACGCGTTATGCGTCATGCGTTATGGGCTATACTTTATGCGTTATGCGTTATGGGTTATGCGTTGTGGGCTATACTTTATGCGTTATGCGTTATGCGTTCTACGTTATGGGTTATGCGTTATGCGTTATGCGTTATGCGTTATGCGTTATGCGTTATGCATTATGCGTTATGAGTTATGCCTTATGCGTTATGCGTTATGCGTTATGCGCTGTGCGTTATGCGCGATGCGTTATGCGTTATGCGTTATGCGTTATGCGTTATGCGTTATGCGTTATGCGTTATGCGTTATGCGTTATGCGTTATGCGTTATGCGTTATGCGTTATGCGTTATGCGTTATGCGTTATGCGTTATGCGTTATGCGTTATGCGTTATGCGTTATGCGTTATGAGTTTTGAATTATGCGTTATGCGATATGCGCTATGTGTTATGGGTTATGGGCTATGCTTTACGCGTTACGCGTTATGCGTTATGCATTATGCGTTATGAGTTATGCCTTATGCGTTATGCGTTATGCGCTATGCGTTATGCGCGATGCGTTATGCGTTATGCGTTATGCGTTATGCGTTATGCGTTATGCGTTATGCGTTATGCGTTATGCGTTATGCGTTATGCGTTATGCATTATGCGTTATGAGTTTTGGAATATGCGTTATGCGATATGCGCTATGTGTTATGCGTTATGGGCTATACTTTATGCGTTATGCGTTATGGGTTATGCGTTATGCGGTATGCGTTATGCGTTATGCGTTATGCGTTATGCGTTATGCGTTATGCGTTATGCGTTATGCGTTATGCGTTATGCGTTATGCGTTATGCGTTATGCGTTATGCGTTATGCGTTATGCGTTATGCGTTATGCGTTATGCGTTATGCGTTATGCGTTATGCGTTATGCGTTATGTGTTATGCATTATGCGTTATGAGTTATGCCTTATGCGTTATGCGTTATGCGTTATGCGCTATGCGTTATGCGCGATGCGTTATGCGTTATGCGTTATACGTTATGCGTTATGCGTTATGAGTTTTGAATTATGCGTTATGCGTTATGCGTTATGAGTTTTGAATTATGCGTTATGCGATATGCGCTATGTGTTATGGGTTATGGGCTATGCTTTACGCGTTACGCGTTATGCGTCATGCGTTATGGGCTATACTTTATGCGTTATGCGTTATGGGTTATGCGTTATGCGTTCTACGTTATGGGTTATGCGTTATGCGTTATGCGTTATGCGTTATGCGTTATGCGTTATGCGTTATGCGTTATGCGTTATGCGTTATGCGTTATGCGTTATGCGTTATGCATTATGCGTTATGAGTTATGCCTTATGCGTTATGCGTTATGCGTTATGCGCTGTGCGTTATGCGCGATGCGTTATGCGTTATGCGTTATGCGTTATGCGTTATGCGTTATGCGTTATGCGTTATGCGTTATGCGTTATGCGTTATGCGTTATGCGTTATGCGTTATGCGTTATGCGTTATGCGTTATGCGTTATGCGTTATGCGTTATGCGTTATGCGTTATGAGTTTTGAATTATGCGTTATGCGATATGCGCTATGTGTTATGGGTTATGGGCTATGCTTTACGCGTTACGCGTTATGCGTCATGCGTTATGGGCTATGCGTTATGCGTTATGCGTTATGCGTTATGCGTTATGCGTTATGCGTTATGCGCTATGCGTTATGCGCGATGCGTTATGCGTTATGCGTTATGCGTTATGCGTTATGCGTTATGAGTTTTGAATTATGCGTTATGCGTTATGCGTTATGCGTTATGCGTTATGCGTTATGCGTTATGCGTTATGCGTTATGCGTTATGCGTTATGCGTTATGCGTCATGGGCTATACTTTATGCGTTATGCGTTACGCGTTATGCGTTATGCGTTATGCGTTATGGGTTATGCGTTATGCGTTATGCGTTATGCGTTATGCCTTATGCGTTATGCGTTATGCGTTATGCGTTATGCGTTATGCGTTATGCGTTATGCGTTATGCATTATGCGTTATGAGTTATGCGTTATGCGTTATGCGTTATGCGTTATGCGTTATGCGTTATGCGTTATGCGTTATGCGTTATGCATTATGCGTTATGAGTTTTGCAATATGCGTTATGCGATATGCGCTATGTGTTATGCGTTATGGGCTATACTTTATGCGTTATGCGTTATGGGTTATGCGTTATGCGGTATGCGTTATGCGTTATGCGTTATGCGTTATGCGTTATGCGTTATGCGTTATGCGTTATGCGTTATGCGTTATGCGTTATGGGTTATGCGTTATGCGTTATGCGTTATGCGTTATGCGTTATGCGTTATGCGTTATGCGTTATGCGTTATGCGTTATGCGTTATGCGTTATGCGTTATGCGTTATGCGTTATGCGTTATGCGTTATGCGTTATGCGTTATGCGTTATGCGTTATGCGTTATGCGTTATGCGTTATGCGTTATGCGTTATGCGTTATGCGTTATGCGTTATGCGTTATGCGTTATGCGTTATGCGTTATGCGTTATGCGTTATGCGTTATGCGTTATGCGTTATGCGTTATGCGTTATGCGTTATGCGTTATGCGTTATGCGTTATGCGTTATGCGTTATGCGTTATGCGTTATGCGTTATGCGTTATGCGTTATGCGTTATGCGTTATGCGTTATGCGTTATGCGTTATGCGTTATGCGTTATGCGTTATGCGTTATGCGTTATGCGTTATGCGTTATGCGTTATGCGTTATGCGTTATGCGTTATGCGTTATGCGTTATGCGTTATGCGTTATGCATTATGCGTTATGCGTTATGCGTTATGCGTTATGCGTTATGCGTTATGCGTTATGCGTTCTGCGTTATGCGTTATGCGTTATACGTAATGCGTTATGCGTTATGCGTTATGCATTATGCGTTATGAGTTTTGCAATATGCGTTATGCGATATGCGCTATGTGTTATGCGTTATGGGCTATACTTTATGCGTTATGCGTTATGGGTTATGCGTTATGCGGTATGCGTTATGCGTTATGCGTTATGCGTTATGCGTTATGCGTTATGCGTTATGCGTTATGCGTTATGCGTTATGCGTTATGCGTTATGCGTTATGCGTTATGCGTTATGCGTTATGCGTTATGCGTTATGCGTTATGCGTTATGCGTTATGCGTTATGCGTTATGCGTTATGCGTTATGCGTTATGCGTTATGCGTTATGCGTTATGCGTTATGCGTTATGCGTTATGCGTTATGCGTTATGCGTTATGCGTTATGCGTTATGCGTTATGCGTTATGCGTTATGCGTTATGCGTTATGCGTTATGCGTTATGCGTTATGCGTTATGCGTTATGCGTTATGCGTTATGCGTTATGCGTTATGCGTTATGCGTTATGCGTTATGCGTTATGCGTTATGCGTTATGCGTTATGCGTTATGCGTTATGCGTTATGGGTTATGCGTTATGCGTTATGCGTTATGCGTTATGCGTTATGGGTTATGCGTTATGCGTTATGCGTTATGCGTTATGCGTTATGCGTTATGCGTTATGCGTTATGCGTTATGCGTTATGCGTTATGCGTTATGCGTTATGCGTTATGCGTTATGCGTTATGCGTTATACGTAATGCGTTATGCGTTATGCGTTATGCGTTATGCATTATGCGTTATGAGTTTTGCAATATGCGTTATGCGATATGCGCTATGTGTTATGCGTTATGGGCTATACTTTATGCGTTATGCGTTATGGGTTATGCGTTATGCGTTATGCGTTATGCGTTATGCGTTATGCGTTATGCGTTATGCGTTATGCGTTATGCGTTATGCGTTATGCGTTATGCGTTATGCGTTATGCGTTATGCGTTATGCGTTATGCGTTATGCGTCATGGGCTATACTTTATGCGTTATGCGTTACGCGTTATGCGTTATGCGTTATGCGTTATGGGTTATGCGTTATGCGTTATGCGTTATGCGTTATGCCTTATGCGTTATGCGTTATGCGTTATGCGTTATGCGTTATGCGTTATGCGTTATGCGTTATGCGTTATGCGTTATGAGTTATGCGTTATGCGTTATGCGTTATGCGTTATGCGTTATGCGTTATGCGTTATGCGTTATGCGTTATGCGTTATGCGTTATGCGTTATGCGTTATGCGTTATGCGTTATGCGTTATGCGTTATGCGTTATGAGTTTTGAATTATGCGTTATGCGTTATGCGTTATGCGTTATGCGTTATGCGTTATGCGTTATGCGTTATGCGTTATGCGTTATGCGTTATGCGTTATGCGTTATGCGTCATGGGCTATACTTTATGCGTTATGCGTTACGCGTTATGCGTTATGCGTTATGCGTTATGGGTTATGCGTTATGCGTTATGCGTTATGCGTTATGCCTTATGCGTTATGCGTTATGCGTTATGCGTTATGCGTTATGCGTTATGCGTTATGCGTTATGCATTATGCGTTATGAGTTATGCGTTATGCGTTATGCGTTATGCGTTATGCGTTATGCGTTATGCGTTATGCGTTATGCGTTATGCATTATGCGTTATGAGTTTTGCAATATGCGTTATGCGATATGCGCTATGTGTTATGCGTTATGGGCTATACTTTATGCGTTATGCGTTATGGGTTATGCGTTATGCGGTATGCGTTATGCGTTATGCGTTATGCGTTATGCGTTATGCGTTATGCGTTATGCGTTATGCGTTATGCGTTATGCGTTATGGGTTATGCGTTATGCGTTATGCGTTATGCGTTATGCGTTATGCGTTATGCGTTATGCGTTATGCGTTATGCGTTATGCGTTATGCGTTATGCGTTATGCGTTATGCGTTATGCGTTATGCGTTATGCGTTATGCGTTATGCGTTATGCGTTATGCGTTATGCGTTATGCGTTATGCGTTATGCGTTATGCGTTATGCGTTATGCGTTATGCGTTATGCGTTATGCGTTATGCGTTATGCGTTATGCGTTATGCGTTATGCGTTATGCGTTATGCGTTATGCGTTATGCGTTATGCGTTATGCGTTATGCGTTATGCGTTATGCGTTATGCGTTATGCGTTATGCGTTATGCGTTATGCGTTATGCGTTATGCGTTATGCGTTATGCGTTATGCGTTATGCGTTATGCGTTATGCGTTATGCGTTATGCGTTATGCGTTATGCGTTATGCGTTATGCGTTATGCGTTATGCGTTATGCGTTATGCGTTATGCGTTATGCGTTATGCGTTATGCGTTATGCATTATGCGTTATGCGTTATGCGTTATGCGTTATGCGTTATGCGTTATGCGTTATGCGTTCTGCGTTATGCGTTATGAGTTTTGCAATATGCGTTATGCGATATGCGCTATGTGTTATGCGTTATGGGCTATACTTTATGCGTTATGCGTTATGGGTTATGCGTTATGCGGTATGCGTTATGCGTTATGCGTTATGCGTTATGCGTTATGCGTTATGCGTTATGCGTTATGCGTTATGCGTTATGCGTTATGCGTTATGCGTTATGCGTTATGCGTTATGCGTTATGCGTTATGCGTTATGCGTTATGCGTTATGCGTTATGCGTTATGCGTTATGCGTTATGCGTTATGC
The DNA here is from genome assembly GCF_051020765.1 of Lasioglossum baleicum. Taxonomy (NCBI): domain Eukaryota; kingdom Metazoa; phylum Arthropoda; class Insecta; order Hymenoptera; family Halictidae; genus Lasioglossum; species Lasioglossum baleicum. Next base: position 115,042 of record NW_027469332.1, read on the forward strand.
GTTATGCGTTATGCGTTATGCGTTATGCGTTATGCGTTATGCGTTATGCGTTATGCGTTATGCGTTATGCGTTATGCGTTATGCGTTATGCGTTATGCGTTATGCGTTATGCGTTATGCGTTATGCGTTATGCGTTATGCGTTATGCGTTATGCGTTATGCGTTATGCGTTATGCGTTATGCGTTATGCGTTATGCGTTATGCGTTATGCGTTATGCGTTATGCGTTATGCGTTATGCGTTATGCGTTATGCGTTATGCGTTATGGGTTATGCGTTATGCGTTATGCGTTATGCGTTATGCGTTATGGGTTATGCGTTATGCGTTATGCGTTATGCGTTATGCGTTATGCGTTATGCGTTATGCGTTATGCGTTATGCGTTATGCGTTATGCGTTATGCGTTATGCGTTATGCGTTATGCGTTATGCGTTATGCGTTATACGTAATGCGTTATGCGTTATGCGTTATGCGTTATGCATTATGCGTTATGAGTTTTGCAATATGCGTTATGCGATATGCGCTATGTGTTATGCGTTATGGGCTATACTTTATGCGTTATGCGTTATGGGTTATGCGTTATGCGTTATGCGTTATGCGTTATGCGTTATGCGTTATGCGTTATGCGTTATGCGTTATGCGTTATGCGTTATGCGTTATGCGTTATGCGTTATGCGTTATGCGTTATGCGTTATGCGTTATGCGTCATGGGCTATACTTTATGCGTTATGCGTTACGCGTTATGCGTTATGCGTTATGCGTTATGGGTTATGCGTTATGCGTTATGCGTTATGCGTTATGCCTTATGCGTTATGCGTTATGCGTTATGCGTTATGCGTTATGCGTTATGCGTTATGCGTTATGCGTTATGCGTTATGAGTTATGCGTTATGCGTTATGCGTTATGCGTTATGCGTTATGCGTTATGCGTTATGCGTTATGCGTTATGCGTTATGCGTTATGCGTTATGCGTTATGCGTTATGCGTTATGCGTTATGCGTTATGCGTTATGCGTTATGCGTTATGCGTTATGCGTTATGCGTTATGCGTTATGCGTTATGCGTTATGCGTTATGCGTTATGCGTTATGCTTTATGCGTTATGCGTTATGCGTTATGCGTTATGCGTTATGCGTTATGCGTTATGCGTTATGCGTTATGCGTTATGCGTTATGCGTTATGCGTTATGCGTTATGCGTTATGCGTTATGCGTTATGCGTTATGCGTTATGCGTTATGCGTTATGCGTTATTCGTTATGCGTTATGCGTTATGCGTTATGCGTTATGCGTTATGCGTTATGCGTTATGCGTTATGCGTTATGCGTTATGCGTTATGCGTTATGCGTTATGCGTTATGCGTTATGCGTTATGCGTTATGCGTTATGCGTTATGCGTTATGCGTTATGCGTTATGCGTTATGCGTTATGCGTTATGCGTTATGCGTTATGCGTTATGCGTTATGCGTTATGCGTTATGCGTTATGCGTTATGCGTTATGCGTTATGCGTTATGCGTTATGCGTTATGCGTTATGCGTTATGCGTTATGCGTTATGCGTTATGCGTTATGCGTTATGCATTATGCGTTATGAGTTATGCGTTATGCGTTATGCGTTATGCGTTATGCGCTATGCGTTATGCGCGATGCGTTATGCGTTATGCGTTATGCGTTATGCGTTATGCGTTATGCGTTATGCGTTATGCGTTATGAGTTTTGAATTATGCGTTATGCGATATGCGCTATGTGTTATGGGTTATGGGCTATGCTTTACGCGTTATGCGTCATGCGTTATGCGTTATGCGTTATGCGTTATGCGTTAAGCGTTATGCGTTATGCGTTATGCGTTATGCATTATGCGTTATGAGTTTTGCGTTATGCGTTATGCGTTATGCGTTATGCGTTATGCATTATGCGTTATGAGTTATGCGTTATGCGTTATGCGTTATGCGTTATGCGTTATGCGTTATGCGTTATGCGTTATGCGTTATGCGTTATGCGTTATGCGTTATGCGTTATGCGTTATGCGTTATGCGTTATGCGTTATGCGTTATGCGTTATGCATTATGCGTTATGAGTTTTGGAATATGCGTTATGCGATATGCGCTATGTGTTATGCGTTATGGGCTATACTTTATGCGTTATGCGTTATGGGTTATGCGTTATGCGGTATGCGTTATGCGTTATGCGTTATGCGTTATGCGTTATGCGTTATGCGTTATGCGTTATGCGTTATGCGTTATGCGTTATGCGTTATGCGTTATGCGTTATGCGTTATGCGTTATGCGTTATGCGTTATGCGTTATGCGTTATGCGTTATGCGTTATGCGTTATGCGTTATGCGTTATGCGTTATGCGTTATGCGTTATGCGTTATGCGTTATGCGTTATGCGTTATGCGTTATGCGTTATGCGTTATGCGTTATGCGTTATGCGTTATGCGTTATGTGTTATGCATTATGCGTTATGAGTTATGCCTTATGCCTTATGCGTTATGCGTTATGCGCTATGCGTTATGCGCGATGCGTTATGCGTTATGCGTTATGCGTTATGCGTTATGCGTTATGAGTTTTGAATTATGCGTTATGCGTTATGCGTTATGAGTTTTGAATTATGCGTTATGCGATATGCGCTATGTGTTATGGGTTATGGGCTATGCTTTACGCGTTACGCGTTATGCGTCATGCGTTATGGGCTATACTTTATGCGTTATGCGTTATGGGTTATGCGTTGTGGGCTATACTTTATGCGTTATGCGTTATGCGTTCTACGTTATGGGTTATGCGTTATGCGTTATGCGTTATGCGTTATGCGTTATGCGTTATGCATTATGCGTTATGAGTTATGCCTTATGCGTTATGCGTTATGCGTTATGCGCTGTGCGTTATGCGCGATGCGTTATGCGTTATGCGTTATGCGTTATGCGTTATGCGTTATGCGTTATGCGTTATGCGTTATGCGTTATGCGTTATGCGTTATGCGTTATGCGTTATGCGTTATGCGTTATGCGTTATGCGTTATGCGTTATGCGTTATGCGTTATGCGTTATGCGTTATGCGTTATGAGTTTTGAATTATGCGTTATGCGATATGCGCTATGTGTTATGGGTTATGGGCTATGCTTTACGCGTTACGCGTTATGCGTTATGCATTATGCGTTATGAGTTATGCCTTATGCGTTATGCGTTATGCGCTATGCGTTATGCGCGATGCGTTATGCGTTATGCGTTATGCGTTATGCGTTATGCGTTATGCGTTATGCGTTATGCGTTATGCGTTATGCGTTATGCGTTATGCATTATGCGTTATGAGTTTTGGAATATGCGTTATGCGATATGCGCTATGTGTTATGCGTTATGGGCTATACTTTATGCGTTATGCGTTATGGGTTATGCGTTATGCGGTATGCGTTATGCGTTATGCGTTATGCGTTATGCGTTATGCGTTATGCGTTATGCGTTATGCGTTATGCGTTATGCGTTATGCGTTATGCGTTATGCGTTATGCGTTATGCGTTATGCGTTATGCGTTATGCGTTATGCGTTATGCGTTATGCGTTATGCGTTATGCGTTATGCGTTATGTGTTATGCATTATGCGTTATGAGTTATGCCTTATGCGTTATGCGTTATGCGTTATGCGCTATGCGTTATGCGCGATGCGTTATGCGTTATGCGTTATACGTTATGCGTTATGCGTTATGAGTTTTGAATTATGCGTTATGCGTTATGCGTTATGAGTTTTGAATTATGCGTTATGCGATATGCGCTATGTGTTATGGGTTATGGGCTATGCTTTACGCGTTACGCGTTATGCGTCATGCGTTATGGGCTATACTTTATGCGTTATGCGTTATGGGTTATGCGTTGTGGGCTATACTTTATGCGTTATGCGTTATGCGTTCTACGTTATGGGTTATGCGTTATGCGTTATGCGTTATGCGTTATGCGTTATGCGTTATGCGTTATGCGTTATGCGTTATGCGTTATGCGTTATGCATTATGCGTTATGAGTTATGCCTTATGCGTTATGCGTTATGCGTTATGCGCTGTGCGTTATGCGCGATGCGTTATGCGTTATGCGTTATGCGTTATGCGTTATGCGTTATGCGTTATGCGTTATGCGTTATGCGTTATGCGTTATGCGTTATGCGTTATGCGTTATGCGTTATGCGTTATGCGTTATGCGTTATGCGTTATGCGTTATGCGTTATGCGTTATGAGTTTTGAATTATGCGTTATGCGATATGCGCTATGTGTTATGGGTTATGGGCTATGCTTTACGCGTTACGCGTTATGCGTCATGCGTTATGGGCTATGCGTTATGCGTTATGCGTTATGCGTTATGCGTTATGCGTTATGCGTTATGCGCTATGCGTTATGCGCGATGCGTTATGCGTTATGCGTTATGCGTTATGCGTTATGAGTTTTGAATTATGCGTTATGCGTTATGCGTTATGCGTTATGCGTTATGCGTTATGCGTTATGCGTTATGCGTTATGCGTTATGCGTTATGCGTTATGCGTTATGCGTCATGGGCTATACTTTATGCGTTATGCGTTACGCGTTATGCGTTATGCGTTATGCGTTATGGGTTATGCGTTATGCGTTATGCGTTATGCGTTATGCCTTATGCGTTATGCGTTATGCGTTATGCGTTATGCGTTATGCGTTATGCGTTATGCGTTATGCATTATGCGTTATGAGTTATGCGTTATGCGTTATGCGTTATGCGTTATGCGTTATGCGTTATGCGTTATGCGTTATGCATTATGCGTTATGAGTTTTGCAATATGCGTTATGCGATATGCGCTATGTGTTATGCGTTATGGGCTATACTTTATGCGTTATGCGTTATGGGTTATGCGTTATGCGGTATGCGTTATGCGTTATGCGTTATGCGTTATGCGTTATGCGTTATGCGTTATGCGTTATGCGTTATGCGTTATGCGTTATGGGTTATGCGTTATGCGTTATGCGTTATGCGTTATGCGTTATGCGTTATGCGTTATGCGTTATGCGTTATGCGTTATGCGTTATGCGTTATGCGTTATGCGTTATGCGTTATGCGTTATGCGTTATGCGTTATGCGTTATGCGTTATGCGTTATGCGTTATGCGTTATGCGTTATGCGTTATGCGTTATGCGTTATGCGTTATGCGTTATGCGTTATGCGTTATGCGTTATGCGTTATGCGTTATGCGTTATGCGTTATGCGTTATGCGTTATGCGTTATGCGTTATGCGTTATGCGTTATGCGTTATGCGTTCTGCGTTATGCGTTATGCGTTATACGTAATGCGTTATGCGTTATGCGTTATGCATTATGCGTTATGAGTTTTGCAATATGCGTTATGCAATATGCGCTATGTGTTATGCGTTATGGGCTATACTTTATGCGTTATGCGTTATGGGTTATGCGTTATGCGTTATGCGTTATGCGTTATGCGTTATGCGTTATGCGTTATGCGTTATGCGTTATGCGTTATGCGTTATGCGTTATGCGTTATGCGTTATGCGTTATGCGTTATGCGTTATGCGTTATGCGTTATGCGTTATGCGTTATGCGTTATGCGTTATGCGTTATGCGTTATGCGTTATGCGTTATGCGTTATGCGTTATGCGTTATGCGTTATGCGTTATGCGTTATGCGTTATGCGTTATGCGTTATGCGTTATGCGTTATGCGTTATGCGTTATGCGTTATGCGTTATGCGTTATGCGTTATGCGTTATGCGTTATGCGTTATGCGTTATGCGTTATGCGTTATGCGTTATGCGTTATGCGTTATGCGTTATGAGTTATGCGTTATGCGTTATGCGTTATGCGTTATGCGCTATGCGTTATGCGCGATGCGTTATGCGTTATGCGTTATGCGTTATGCGTTATGCGTTATGCGTTATGCGTTATGAGTTTTGAATTATGCGTTATGCGATATGCGCTATGTGTTATGGGTTATGGGCTATGCTTTACGCGTTATGCGTCATGCGTTATGCGTTATGCGTTATGCGTTATGCGTTATGCGTTATGCGTTATGCGTTATGCGTTATGCGTTATGCGTTATGCGTTATGCGTTATGCGTTATGCGTTATGCGTTATGCGTTATGCGTTATGCGTTATGAGTTATGCGTTATGCGTTATGCGTTATGCGTTATGCGCTATGCGTTATGCGTTATGCGTTATGCGTTATGCGTTATGCGTTATGCGCTATGCGTTATGCGCGATGCGTTATGCGCGATGCGTTATGCGTTATGCGCTATGCGTTATGCGCGATGCGTTATGCGTTATGCGTTATGCGTTATGCGTTATGCGTTATGCGTTATGCGTTATGCGTTATGCGTTATGCGTTATGCGTTATGCGTTATGCGTTATGCGTTATGCGTTATGCGTTATGCGTTATGCGTTATGCGTTATGCGTTATGCGTTATGCGTTATGCGTTATGCGTTATGCGTTATGCGTTATGCGTTATGCGTTATGCGTTATGCGTTATGCGTTATGCGTTATGCGTTATGCGCTATGCGTTATGCGCGATGCGTTATGCGTTATGCGTTATGCGTTATGAGTTTTGAATTATGCGTTATGCGATATGCGCTATGTGTTATGGGTTATGGGCTATGCTTTACGCGTTACGCGTTATGCGTCATGCGTTATGGGCTATGCGTTATGCGTTATGCGTTATGCGTTATGCGTTATGCGTTATGCGTTATGCGTTATGCGTTATGCGTTATGCGCTATGCGTTATGCGCGATGCGTTATGCGTTATGCGTTATGCGTTATGCGTTATGCGTTATGCGTTATGCGTTATGCGTTATGCGTTATGCGTTATGCGTTATGCGTTATGCGTTATGCGTTATGCGTTATGCGTTATGCGTTATGCGTTATGCGTTATGCGTTATGCGTTATGCGTTATGCGTTATGCGTTATGCGTTATGCGTTATGCGTTATGCGTTATGCATTATGCGTTATGAGTTATGCCTTATGCGTTATGCGTTATGCGTTATGCGCTATGCGTTATGCGCGATGCGTTATGCGTTATGCGTTATGCGTTATGCGTTATGCGTTATGCGTTATGCGTTATGCGTTATGCGTTATGCGTTATGCGTTATGCGTTATGCGTTATGCGTTATGCGTTATGCGTTATGCGTTATGCATTATGCGTTATGAGTTTTGGAATATGCGTTATGCGATATGCGCTATGTGTTATGCGTTATGGGCTATACTTTATGCGTTATGCGTTATGGGTTATGCGTTATGCGGTATGCGTTATGCGTTATGCGTTATGCGTTATGCGTTATGCGTTATGCGTTATGCGTTATGCGTTATGCGTTATGCGTTATGCGTTATGCGTTATGCGTTATGCGTTATGCGTTATGCGTTATGCGTTATGCGTTATGCGTTATGCGTTATGCGTTATGCGTTATGCGTTATGCGTTATGCGTTATGCGTTATGCGTTATGCGTTATGCGTTATGCGTTATGCGTTATGCGTTATGCGTTATGCGTTATGCGTTATGCGTTATGCGTTATGCGTTATGCGTTATGCGTTATGCGTTATGCGTTATGTGTTATGCATTATGCGTTATGAGTTATGCCTTATGCCTTATGCGTTATGCGTTATGCGTTATGCGCTATGCGTTATGCGCGATGCGTTATGCGTTATGCGTTATGCGTTATGCGTTATGCGTTATGAGTTTTGAATTATGCGTTATGCGTTATGCGTTATGAGTTTTGAATTATGCGTTATGCGATATGCGCTATGTGTTATGGGTTATGGGCTATGCTTTACGCGTTACGCGTTATGCGTCATGCGTTATGGGCTATACTTTATGCGTTATGCGTTATGGGTTATGCGTTGTGGGCTATACTTTATGCGTTATGCGTTATGCGTTCTACGTTATGGGTTATGCGTTATGCGTTATGCGTTATGCGTTATGCGTTATGCGTTATGCATTATGCGTTATGAGTTATGCCTTATGCGTTATGCGTTATGCGTTATGCGCTGTGCGTTATGCGCGATGCGTTATGCGTTATGCGTTATGCGTTATGCGTTATGCGTTATGCGTTATGCGTTATGCGTTATGCGTTATGCGTTATGCGTTATGCGTTATGCGTTATGCGTTATGCGTTATGCGTTATGCGTTATGCGTTATGCGTTATGCGTTATGCGTTATGCGTTATGAGTTTTGAATTATGCGTTATGCGATATGCGCTATGTGTTATGGGTTATGGGCTATGCTTTACGCGTTACGCGTTATGCGTTATGCATTATGCGTTATGAGTTATGCCTTATGCGTTATGCGTTATGCGCTATGCGTTATGCGCGATGCGTTATGCGTTATGCGTTATGCGTTATGCGTTATGCGTTATGCGTTATGCGTTATGCGTTATGCGTTATGCATTATGCGTTATGAGTTTTGGAATATGCGTTATGCGATATGCGCTATGTGTTATGCGTTATGGGCTATACTTTATGCGTTGTGCGTTATGGGTTATGCGTTATGCGGTATGCGTTATGCGTTATGCGTTATGCGTTATGCGTTATGCGTTATGCGTTATGCGTTATGCGTTATGCGTTATGCGTTATGCGTTATGCGTTATGCGTTATGCGTTATGCGTTATGCGTTATGCGTTATGCGTTATGTGTTATGCATTATGCGTTATGAGTTATGCCTTATGCGTTATGCGTTATGCGTTATGCGCTATGCGTTATGCGCGATGCGTTATGCGTTATGCGTTATGCGTTATGCGTTATGCGTTATGAGTTTTGAATTATGCGTTATGCGTTATGCGTTATGAGTTTTGAATTATGCGTTATGCGATATGCGCTATGTGTTATGGGTTATGGGCTATGCTTTACGCGTTACGCGTTATGCGTCATGCGTTATGGGCTATACTTTATGCGTTATGCGTTATGGGTTATGCGTTGTGGGCTATACTTTATGCGTTATGCGTTATGCGTTCTACGTTATGGGTTATGCGTTATGCGTTATGCGTTATGCGTTATGCGTTATGCGTTATGCGTTATGCGTTATGCGTTATGCGTTATGCGTTATGCGTTATGCGTTATGCGTTATGCGTTATGCATTATGCGTTATGAGTTATGCCTTATGCGTTATGCGTTATGCGTTATGCGCTGTGCGTTATGCGCGATGCGTTATGCGTTATGCGTTATGCGTTATGCGTTATGCGTTATGCGTTATGCGTTATGCGTTATGCGTTATGCGTTATGCGTTATGCGTTATGCGTTATGCGTTATGCGTTATGCGTTATGCGTTATGCGTTATGCGTTATGCGTTATGAGTTTTGAATTATGCGTTATGCGATATGCGCTATGTGTTATGGGTTATGGGCTATGCTTTACGCGTTACGCGTTATGCGTCATGCGTTATGGGCTATGCGTTATGCGTTATGCGTTATGCGTTATGCGTTATGCGTTATGCGTTATGCGTTATGCGTTATGCGCTATGCGTTATGCGCGATGCGTTATGCGTTATGCGTTATGCGTTATGCGTTATGAGTTTTGAATTATGCGTTATGCGATATGCGCTATGTGTTATGCGTTATGCGTTATGCGTTATGCGTTATGCGTTATGCGTTATGCGTTATGCGTTATGCGTTATGCGTTATGCGTTATGCGTTATGCGTTATGCGTTATGCGTTATGCGTTATGCGTTATGCGTTATGCGTTATGCGTTATGCGTTATGCGTTATGCGTTATGCGTTATGCGTTATGCGTTATGCGTTATGCGTTATGCGTTATGCGTTATGCGTTATGCGTTATGCGTTATGCGTTATGCGTTATGCGTTATGCGTTATGCGTTATGCGTTATGCGTTATGCGTTATGCGTTATGCGTTATGCGTTATGCGTTATGCGTTATGCGTCATGGGCTATACTTTATGCGTTATGCGTTATGCGTTATGCGTTATGCGTTATGCGTTATGCGTTATGCGTTATGCGTTATGCGTTATGCGTTATGCGTTATGCGTTATGCGTTATGCGTTATGCGTTATGCGTTATGCGTTATGCGTTATGCATTATGCGTTATGAGTTATGCGTTATGCGTTATGCGTTATGCGTTATGCGCTATGCGTTATGCGCGATGCGTTATGCGTTATGCGTTATGCGTTATGCGTTATGCGTTATGCGTTATGAGTTTTGAATTATGCGTTATGCGATATGCGCTATGTGTTATGGGTTATGGGCTATGCTTTACGCGTTATGCGTCATGCGTTATGCGTTATGCGTTATGCGTTATGCGTTAAGCGTTATGCGTTATGCGTTATGCGTTATGCATTATGCGTTATGAGTTTTGCGTTATGCGTTATGCGTTATGCGTTATGCGTTATGCATTATGCGTTATGAGTTATGCGTTATGCGTTATGCGTTATGCGTTATGCGTTATGCGTTATGCGTTATGCGCTATGCGTTATGCGCGATGCGTTATGCGCGATGCGTTATGCGTTATGCGCTATGCGTTATGCGCGATGCGTTATGCGTTATGCGTTATGCGTTATGCGTTATGCGTTATGCGTTATGCGTTATGCGTTATGCGTTATGCGTTATGCGTTATGCGTTATGCGTTATGCGTTATGCGTTATGCGTTATGCGTTATGCGTTATGCGTTATGCGTTATGCGTTATGCGTTATGCGTTATGCGTTATGCGTTATGCGTTATGCGTTATGCGTTATGCGTTATGCGTTATGCGTTATGCGTTATGCGTTATGCGCTATGCGTTATGCGCGATGCGTTATGCGTTATGCGTTATGCGTTATGCGTTATGCGTTATGAGTTTTGAATTATGCGTTATGCGATATGCGCTATGTGTTATGGGTTATGGGCTATGCTTTACGCGTTACGCGTTATGCGTCATGCGTTATGGGCTATGCGTTATGCGTTATGCTTTATGCGTTATGCGTTATGCGTTATGCGTTATGCGTTATGCGTTATGCGTTATGCGTTATGCGTTATGCGTTATGCGTTATGCGTTATGCGTTATGCGTTATGCGTTATGCGCTATGCGTTATGCGCGATGCGTTATGCGTTATGCGTTATGCGTTATGCGTTATGCGTTATGCGTTATGCGTTATGCGTTATGCGTTATGCGTTATGCGTTATGCGTTATGCGTTATGCGTTATGCGCTATGCGTTATGCGTTATGCGTTATGCGTTATGCATTATGCGTTATGAGTTATGCCTTATGCGTTATGCGTTATGCGTTATGCGCTATGCGTTATGCGCGATGCGTTATGCGTTATGCGTTATGCGTTATGCGTTATGCGTTATGCGTTATGCGTTATGCGTTATGCGTTATGCGTTATGCGTTATGCGTTATGCGTTATGCGTTATGCGTTATGCGTTATGCGTTATGCGTTATGCGTTATGCGTTATGCGTTATGCATTATGCGTTATGAGTTTTGGAATATGCGTTATGCGATATGCGCTATGTGTTATGCGTTATGGGCTATACTTTATGCGTTATGCGTTATGGGTTATGCGTTATGCGGTATGCGTTATGCGTTATGCGTTATGCGTTATGCGTTATGCGTTATGCGTTATGCGTTATGCGTTATGCGTTATGCGTTATGCGTTATGCGTCATGCGTTATGCGTTATGCGTTATGCGTTATGCGTTATGCGTTATGCGTTATGCGTTATGCGTTATGCGTTATGTGTTATGCATTATGCGTTATGAGTTATGCCTTATGCCTTATGCGTTATGCGTTATGCGTTATGCGCTATGCGTTATGCGCGATGCGTTATGCGTTATGCGTTATGCGTTATGCGTTATGCGTTATGCGTTATGAGTTTTGAATTATGCGTTATGCGTTATGCGTTATGAGTTTTGAATTATGCGTTATGCGATATGCGCTATGTGTTATGGGTTATGGGCTATGCTTTACGCGTTACGCGTCATGCGTTATGGGCTATACTTTATGCGTTATGCGTTATGGGTTATGCGTTGTGGGCTATACTTTATGCGTTATGCGTTATGCGTTCTACGTTATGGGTTATGCGTTATGCGTTATGCGTTATGCGTTATGCGTTATGCGTTATGCGTTATGCGTTATGCATTATGCGTTATGAGTTATGCCTTATGCGTTATGCGTTATGCGTTATGCGCTGTGCGTTATGCGCGATGCGTTATGCGTTATGCGTTATGCGTTATGCGTTATGCGTTATGCGTTATGCGTTATGCGTTATGCGTTATGCGTTATGCGTTATGCGTTATGCGTTATGCGTTATGCGTTATGCGTTATGCGTTATGCGTTATGCGTTATGCGTTATGCGTTATGCGTTATGCGTTATGCGTTATGCGTTATGCGTTATGAGTTTTGAATTATGCGTTATGCGATATGCGCTATGTGTTATGGGTTATGGGCTATGCTTTACGCGTTACGCGTTATGCGTTATGCATTATGCGTTATGAGTTATGCCTTATGCGTTATGCGTTATGCGCTATGCGTTATGCGCGATGCGTTATGCGTTATGCGTTATGCGTTATGCGTTATGCGTTATGCGTTATGCGTTATGCGTTATGCATTATGCGTTATGAGTTTTGGAATATGCGTTATGCGATATGCGCTATGTGTTATGCGTTATGGGCTATACTTTATGCGTTATGCGTTATGGGTTATGCGTTATGCGGTATGCGTTATGCGTTATGCGTTATGCGTTATGCGTTATGCGTTATGCGTTATGCGTTATGCGTTATGCGTTATGCGTTATGCGTTATGCGTTATGCGTTATGCGTTATGCGTTATGCGTTATGCGTTATGCGTTATGCGTTATGCGTTATGCGTTATGCGTTATGCGTTATGCGTTATGTGTTATGCATTATGCGTTATGAGTTATGCCTTATGCGTTATGCGTTATGCGTTATGCGCTATGCGTTATGCGCGATGCGTTATGCGTTATGCGTTATGCGTTATGCGTTATGCGTTATGAGTTTTGAATTATGCGTTATGCGTTATGCGTTATGAGTTTTGAATTATGCGTTATGCGATATGCGCTATGTGTTATGGGTTATGGGCTATGCTTTACGCGTTACGCGTTATGCGTCATGCGTTATGGGCTATACTTTATGCGTTATGCGTTATGGGTTATGCGTTGTGGGCTATACTTTATGCGTTATGCGTTATGCGTTCTACGTTATGGGTTATGCGTTATGCGTTATGCGTTATGCGTTATGCGTTATGCGTTATGCGTTATGCGTTATGCGTTATGCGTTATGCGTTATGCGTTATGCATTATGCGTTATGAGTTATGCCTTATGCGTTATGCGTTATGCGTTATGCGCTGTGCGTTATGCGCGATGCGTTATGCGTTATGCGTTATGCGTTATGCGTTATGCGTTATGCGTTATGCGTTATGCGTTATGCGTTATGCGTTATGCGTTATGCGTTATGCGTTATGCGTTATGCGTTATGCGTTATGCGTTATGCGTTATGCGTTATGCGTTATGCGTTATGCGTTATGCGTTATGCGTTATGCGTTATGAGTTTTGAATTATGCGTTATGCGATATGCGCTATGTGTTATGGGTTATGGGCTATGCTTTACGCGTTACGCGTTATGCGTCATGCGTTATGGGCTATGCGTTATGCGTTATGCGTTATGCGTTATGCGTTATGCGTTATGCGTTATGCGTTATGCGCTATGCGTTATGCGCGATGCGTTATGCGTTATGCGTTATGCGTTATGCGTTATGAGTTTTGAATTATGCGTTATGCGATATGCGCTATGTGTTATGCGTTATGCGTTATGCGTTATGCGTTATGCGTTATGCGTTATGCGTTATGCGTTATGCGTTATGCGTTATGCGTTATGCGTTATGCGTTATGCGTTATGCGTTATGCGTTATGCGTTATGCGTTATGCGTTATGCGTTATGCGTTATGCGTTATGCGTTATGCGTTATGCGTTATGCGTTATGCGTTATGCGTTATGCGTTATGCGTTATGCGTTATGCGTTATGCGTTATGCGTTATGCGTTATGCGTTATGCGTTATGCGTTATGCGTTATGCGTTATGCGTTATGCGTTATGCGTTATGCGTTATGCGTTATGCGTTATGCGTTATGCGTTATGCGTTATGCGTTATGCGTTATGCGTTATGCGTTATGCGTTATGCGTTATGCGTTATGCGTTATGCGTTATGCGTTATGCGTTATGCGTCATGGGCTATACTTTATGCGTTATGCGTTACGCGATATGCGTTATGCGTTATGCGTTATGGGTTATGCGTTATGCGTTATGCGTTATGCGTTATGCCTTATGCGTTATGCGTTATGCGTTATGCGTTATGCGTTATGCGTTATGCGTTATGCGTTATGCGTTATGCGTTATGAGTTATGCGTTATGCGTTATGCGTTATGCGTTATGCGTTATGCGTTATGCGTTATGCGTTATGCGTTATGCGTTATGCGTTATGCGTTATGCGTTATGCGTTATGCGTTATGCGTTATGCGTTATGCGTTATGCGTTATGCGTTATGCGTTATGCGTTATGCGTTATGCGTTATGCGTTATGCGTTATGCGTTATGCGTTATGCGTTATGCGTTATGCGTTATGCGTTATGCGTTATGCGTTATGCGTTATGCGTTATGCGTTATGCGTTATGCGTTATGCGTTATGCGTTATGCGTTATGCGTTATGCGTTATGCGTTATGCGTTATGCGTTATGCGTTATGCGTTATGCGTTATGCGTTATGCGTTATGCGTTATGCGTTATGCGTTATGCGTTATGCGTTATGCGTTATGCGTTATGCGTTATGCGTTATGCGTTATGCGTTATGCGTTATGCGTTATGCGTTATGCGTTATGCGTTATGCGTTATGCGTTATGCGTTATGCGTTATGCGTTATGCGTTATGCGTTATGCGTTATGCGTTATGCGTTATGCGTTATGCGTTATGCGTTATGCGTTATGCGTTATGCGTTATGCGTTATGCGTTATGCGTTATGCGTTATGCGTTATGCGTTATGCGTTATGAGTTATGCCTTATGCGTTATGCGTTATGCGTTATGCGTTATGCGTTATGCGTTATGCGTTATGCGTTATGCGTTATGCGTTATGCGTTATGCGTTATGCGTTATGCGCTATGCGTTATGCGCGATGCGTTATGCGTTATGCGTTATGCGTTATGCGTTATGCGTTATGAGTTTTGAATTATGCGTTATGCGATATGCGCTATGTGTTATGGGTTATGGGCTATGCTTTACGCGTTACGCGTTATGCGTCATGCGTTATGGGCTATGCGTTATGCGTTATGCTTTATGCGTTATGCGTTATGCGTTATGCGTTATGCGTTATGCGTTATGCGTTATGCGTTATGCGTTATGCGTTATGCGTTATGCGTTATGCGTTATGCGTTATGCGCTATGCGTTATGCG
This sequence comes from Lasioglossum baleicum, assembly GCF_051020765.1. Taxonomy (NCBI): domain Eukaryota; kingdom Metazoa; phylum Arthropoda; class Insecta; order Hymenoptera; family Halictidae; genus Lasioglossum; species Lasioglossum baleicum. The sequence continues at coordinate 130,415 of NW_027469332.1, forward strand.
CGATGCGTTATGCGTTATGCGTTATGCGTTATGCGTTATGCGTTATGCGTTATGCGTTATGCGTTATGCGTTATGCGTTATGCGTTATGCGTTATGCGTTATGCGTTATGCGTTATGCGTTATGCGTTATGCGTTATGCGTTATGCGTTATGCGTTATGCGTTATGCGTTATGCGTTATGCGTTATGCGTTATGCATTATGCGTTATGAGTTATGCCTTATGCGTTATGCGTTATGCGTTATGCGCTATGCGTTATGCGCGATGCGTTATGCGTTATGCGTTATGCGTTATGCGTTATGCGTTATGCGTTATGCGTTATGCGTTATGCGTTATGCGTTATGCGTTATGCGTTATGCGTTATGCGTTATGCGTTATGCGTTATGCGTTATGCGTTATGCGTTATGCATTATGCGTTATGAGTTTTGGAATATGCGTTATGCGATATGCGCCATGTGTTATGCGTTATGGGCTATACTTTATGCGTTATGCGTTATGGGTTATGCGTTATGCGGTATGCGTTATGCGTTATGCGTTATGCGTTATGCGTTATGCGTTATGCGTTATGCGTTATGCGTTATGCGTTATGCGTTATGCGTTATGCGTTATGCGTTATGCGTTATGCGTTATGCGTTATGCGTTATGCGTTATGCGTTATGCGTTATGCGTTATGCGTTATGCGTTATGCGTTATGCGTTATGCGTTATGCGTTATGCGTTATGCGTTATGCGTTATGCGTTATGCGTTATGCGTTATGCGTTATGCGTTATGCGTTATGTGTTATGCATTATGCGTTATGAGTTATGCCTTATGCCTTATGCGTTATGCGTTATGCGTTATGCGCTATGCGTTATGCGCGATGCGTTATGCGTTATGCGTTATGCGTTATGCGTTATGCGTTATGAGTTTTGAATTATGCGTTATGCGTTATGCGTTATGAGTTTTGAATTATGCGTTATGCGATATGCGCTATGTGTTATGGGTTATGGGCTATGCTTTACGCGTTACGCGTTATGCGTCATGCGTTATGGGCTATACTTTATGCGTTATGCGTTATGGGTTATGCGTTGTGGGCTATACTTTATGCGTTATGCGTTATGCGTTCTACGTTATGGGTTATGCGTTATGCGTTATGCGTTATGCGTTATGCGTTATGCATTATGCGTTATGAGTTATGCCTTATGCGTTATGCGTTATGCGTTATGCGCTGTGCGTTATGCGCGATGCGTTATGCGTTATGCGTTATGCGTTATGCGTTATGCGTTATGCGTTATGCGTTATGCGTTATGCGTTATGCGTTATGCGTTATGCGTTATGCGTTATGCGTTATGCGTTATGCGTTATGCGTTATGCGTTATGCGTTATGCGTTATGCGTTATCCGTTATGAGTTTTGAATTATGCGTTATGCGATATGCGCTATGTGTTATGGGTTATGGGCTATGCTTTACGCGTTACGCGTTATGCGTTATGCATTATGCGTTATGAGTTATGCCTTATGCGTTATGCGTTATGCGCTATGCGTTATGCGCGATGCGTTATGCGTTATGCGTTATGCGTTATGCGTTATGCGTTATGCGTTATGCGTTATGCGTTATGCGTTATGCGTTATGCATTATGCGTTATGAGTTTTGGAATATGCGTTATGCGATATGCGCTATGTGTTATGCGTTATGGGCTATACTTTATGCGTTATGCGTTATGGGTTATGCGTTATGCGGTATGCGTTATGCGTTATGCGTTATGCGTTATGCGTTATGCGTTATGCGTTATGCGTTATGCGTTATGCGTTATGCGTTATGCGTTATGTGTTATGCATTATGCGTTATGAGTTATGCCTTATGCCTTATGCGTTATGCGTTATGCGTTATGCGCTATGCGTTATGCGCGATGCGTTATGCGTTATGCGTTATGCGTTATGCGTTATGCGTTATGCGTTATGCGTTATGCGTTATGCGTTATGTGTTATGCGTTATGCGTTATGCGTTATGCGTTATGCGTTATGCGTTATGCGTTATGCGTTATGCGTTATGCGTTATGCATTATGCGTTATGCGTTATGCGTTATGCGTTATGCGTTATGCGTTATGCGTTATGCGTTATGCGTTATGCGTTATGCGTTATGCGTTATGCGTTATGCGTTATGCGTTATGCGTTATGCGTTATGCGTTATGCGTTATGCGTTATGCGTTATGCGTTATGCGTTATGCGTTATGCGTTATGCGTTATGCGTTATGCGTTATGCGTTATGCGTTATGCGTTATGCGTTATGCGTTAGGCGTTATGCGTTATGCGTTATGCGTTATGCGTTATGCGTTATGCGTTATGCGTTATGCGTTATGCGTTATGCGTTATGCGTTATGCGTTATGCGTTATGCGTTATGCGTTATGCGTTATGCGTTATGCGTTATGCGTTATGCGTTATGCGTTATGCGTTATGCGTTATGCGTTATGCGTTATGCGTTATGCGTTATGCGTTATGCGTTATGCGTTATGCGTTATGCGTTATGCGTTATGCGTTATGCGTTATGCGTTATGCGTTATGCGTTATGCGTTATGCGTTATGCGTTATGCGTTATGCGTTATGCGTTATGCGTTATGCGTTATGCGTTATGCGTTATGCGTTATGCGTTATGCGTTATGCGTTATGCGTTATGCGTTATGCGTTATGCGTTATGCGTTATGCGTTATGCGTTATGCGTTATGCGTTATGCGTTCTGCGTTATGCGTTATGCGTTATACGTAATGCGTTATGCGTTATGCGTTATGCATTATGCGGTATGAGTTTTGCAATATGCGTTATGCGATATGCGCTATGTGTTATGCGTTATGGGCTATACTTTATGCGTTATGCGTTATGGGTTATGCGTTATGCGTTATGCGTTATGCGTTATGCGTTATGCGTTATGCGTTATGCGTTATGCGTTATGCGTTATGCGTTATGCGTTATGCGTTATGCGTTATGCGTTATGCGTTATGCGTTATGCGTTATGCGTTATGCGTTATGCGTTATGCGTTATGCGTTATGCGTTATGCGTTATGCGTTATGCGTTATGCGTTATGCGTTATGCGTTATGCGTTATGCGTTATGCGTTATGCGTTATGCGTTATGCGTTATGCGTTATGCGTTATGCGTTATGCGTTATGCGTTATGCGTTATGCGTTATGCGTTATGCGTTATGCGTTATGCTTTATGCGTTATGCGTTATGCGTTATGCGTTATGCGTTATGCGTTATGCGTTATGCGTTATGCGTTATGCGTTATGCGTTATGCGTTATGCGTTATGCGTTATGCGTTATGCGTTATGCGTTATGCGTTATGCGTTATGCGTTATGCGTTATGCGTTATGCGTTATGCGTTATGGGCTATACTTTATGGGTTATGCGTTATGGGTTATGCGTTATGCGGTATGCGTTATGCGTTATGCGTTATGCGTTATGCGTTATGCGTTATGCGTTATGCGTTATGCGTTATGCGTTATGCGTTATGCGTTATGCGTTATGCGTTATGCGTTATGCGTTATGCGTTATGCGTTATGCGTTATGCGTTATGCGTTATGCGTTATGCGTTATGCGTTATGCGTTATGCGTTATGCGTTATGCGTTATGCGTTATGCGTTATGCGTTATGCGTTATGCGTTATGCGTTATGCGTTATGCGTTATGCGTTATGCGTTATGCGTTATGCGTTATGCGTTATGCGTTATGCGTTATGCGTTATGCGTTATGCGTTATGCGTTATGCGTTATGCGTTATGCGTTATGCGTTATGCGTTATGCGTTATGAGTTTTGCAATATGCGTTATGCGATATGCGCTATGTGTTATGCGTTATGGGCTATACTTTATGCGTTATGCGTTATGGGTTATGCGTTATGCGGTATGCGTTATGCGTTATGCGTTATGCGTTATGCGTTATGCGTTATGCGTTATGCGTTATGCGTTATGCGTTATGCGTTATGCGTTATGCGTTATGCGTTATGAGTTTTGCGTTATGCGTTATGCGTTATGCGTTATGCGTTATGCATTATGCGTTATGAGTTATGCGTTATGCGTTATGCGTTATGCGTTATGCGTTATGCGTTATGCGCTATGCGTTATGCGCGATGCGTTATGCGCGATGCGTTATGCGTTATGCGCTATGCGTTATGCGCGATGCGTTATGCGTTATGCGTTATGCGTTATGCGTTATGCGTTATGCGTTATGCGTTATGCGTTATGCGTTATGCGTTATGCGTTATGCGTTATGCGTTATGCGTTATGCGTTATGCGTTATGCGTTATGCGTTATGCGTTATGCGTTATGCGTTATGCGTTATGCATTATGCGTTATGAGTTATGCGTTATGCGTTATGCGTTATGCGTTATGCGCTATGCGTTATGCGCGATGCGTTATGCGTTATGCGTTATGCGTTATGCGTTATGCGTTATGCGTTATGCGTTATGCGTTATGCGTTATGCGTTATGAGTTTTGAATTATGCGTTATGCGATATGCGCTATGTGTTATGGGTTATGGGCTATGCTTTACGCGTTATGCGTCATGCGTTATGCGTTATGCGTTATGCGTTATGCGTTAAGCGTTATGCGTTATGCGTTATGCGTTATGCATTATGCGTTATGAGTTTTGCGTTATGCGTTATGCGTTATGCGTTATGCGTTATGCGTTATGCGTTATGCGTTATGCGTTATGCGTTATGCGTTATGCGTTATGCGTTATGCGTTATGCGTTATGCGTTATGCGTTATGCGTTATGCGTTATGCGTTATGCTTTATGCGTTATGCGTTATGCGTTATGCGTTATGCGTTATGCGTTATGCGTTATGCGTTATGCGTTATGCGTTATGCGTTATGCGTTATGCGTTATGCGTTATGCGTTATGCGTTATGCGTTATGCGTTATGCGTTATGCGTTATGCGTTATGCGTTATGCGTTATGCGTTATGCGTTATGCGTTATGGGCTATACTTTATGGGTTATGCGTTATGGGTTATGCGTTATGCGGTATGCGTTATGCGTTATGCGTTATGCGTTATGCGTTATGCGTTATGCGTTATGCGTTATGCGTTATGCGTTATGCGTTATGCGTTATGCGTTATGCGTTATGCGTTATGCGTTATGCGTTATGCGTTATGCGTTATGCGTTATGCGTTATGCGTTATGCGTTATGCGTTATGCGTTATGCGTTATGCGTTATGCGTTATGCGTTATGCGTTATGCGTTATGCGTTATGCGTTATGCGTTATGCGTTATGCGTTATGCGTTATGCGTTATGCGTTATGCGTTATGCGTTATGCGTTATGCGTTATGCGTTATGCGTTATGCGTTATGCGTTATGCGTTATGCGTTATGCGTTATGAGTTTTGCAATATGCGTTATGCGATATGCGCTATGTGTTATGCGTTATGGGCTATACTTTATGCGTTATGCGTTATGGGTTATGCGTTATGCGGTATGCGTTATGCGTTATGCGTTATGCGTTATGCGTTATGCGTTATGCGTTATGCGTTATGCGTTATGCGTTATGCGTTATGCGTTATGCGTTATGCGTTATGCGTTATGAGTTTTGCGTTATGCGTTATGCGTTATGCGTTATGCGTTATGCATTATGCGTTATGAGTTATGCGTTATGCGTTATGCGTTATGCGTTATGCGTTATGCGTTATGCGCTATGCGTTATGCGCGATGCGTTATGCGCGATGCGTTATGCGTTATGCGCTATGCGTTATGCGCGATGCGTTATGCGTTATGCGTTATGCGTTATGCGTTATGCGTTATGCGTTATGCGTTATGCGTTATGCGTTATGCGTTATGCGTTATGCGTTATGCGTTATGCGTTATGCGTTATGCGTTATGCGTTATGCGTTATGCGTTATGCGTTATGCGTTATGCATTATGCGTTATGAGTTATGCGTTATGCGTTATGCGTTATGCGTTATGCGCTATGCGTTATGCGCGATGCGTTATGCGTTATGCGTTATGCGTTATGCGTTATGCGTTATGCGTTATGCGTTATGCGTTATGCGTTATGCGTTATGAGTTTTGAATTATGCGTTATGCGATATGCGCTATGTGTTATGGGTTATGGGCTATGCTTTACGCGTTATGCGTCATGCGTTATGCGTTATGCGTTATGCGTTATGCGTTAAGCGTTATGCGTTATGCGTTATGCGTTATGCATTATGCGTTATGAGTTTTGCGTTATGCGTTATGCGTTATGCGTTATGCGTTATGCATTATGCGTTATGAGTTATGCGTTATGCGTTATGCGTTATGCGTTATGCGTTATGCGTTATGCGCTATGCGTTATGCGCGATGCGTTATGCGCGATGCGTTATGCGTTATGCGCTATGCGTTATGCGCGATGCGTTATGCGTTATGCGTTATGCGTTATGCGTTATGCGTTATGCGTTATGCGTTATGCGTTATGCGTTATGCGTTATGCGTTATGCGTTATGCGTTATGCGTTATGCGTTATGCGTTATGCGTTATGCGTTATGCGTTATGCGTTATGCGCTATGCGTTATGCGCGATGCGTTATGCGTTATGCGTTATGCGTTATGCGTTATGCGTTATGCGTTATGCGTTATGCGTTATGCGTTATGCGTTATGCGTTATGCGTTATGCGTTATGCGTTATGCGTTATGCGTTATGCGTTATGCGTTATGCGTTATGCGTTATGCGTTATGCGTTATGCGTTATGCGTTATGCGTTATGCGTTATGCGTTATGCGTTATGCGTTATGCGTTATGCGTTATGCGCTATGCGTTATGCGCGATGCGTTATGCGTTATGCGTTATGCGTTATGCGTTATGCGTTATGAGTTTTGAATTATGCGTTATGCGATATGCGCTATGTGTTATGGGTTATGGGCTATGCTTTACGCGTTACGCGTTATGCGTCATGCGTTATGGGCTATGCGTTATGCGTTATGCTTTATGCGTTATGCGTTATGCGTTATGCGTTATGCGTTATGCGTCATGCGTTATGCGTTATGCGTTATGCGTTATGCGTTATGCGTTATGCGTTATGCGCTATGCGTTATGCGCGATGCGTTATGCGTTATGCGTTATGCGTTATGCGTTATGCGTTATGCGTTATGCGTTATGCGTTATGCGTTATGCGTTATGCGTTATGCGTTATGCGTTATGCGTTATGCGTTATGCGTTATGCGTTATGCGTTATGCGTTATGCGTTATGCGTTATGCGTTATGCATTATGCGTTATGAGTTATGCCTTATGCGTTATGCGTTATGCGTTATGCGCTATGCGTTATGCGCGATGCGTTATGCGTTATGCGTTATGCGTTATGCGTTATGCGTTATGCGTTATGCGTTATGCGTTATGCGTTATGCGTTATGCGTTATGCGTTATGCGTTATGCGTTATGCGTTATGCGTTATGCGTTATGCGTTATGCGTTATGCATTATGCGTTATGAGTTTTGGAATATGCGTTATGCGATATGCGCTATGTGTTATGCGTTATGGGCTATACTTTATGCGTTATGCGTTATGGGTTATGCGTTATGCGGTATGCGTTATGCGTTATGCGTTATGCGTTATGCGTTATGCGTTATGCGTTATGCGTTATGCGTTATGCGTTATGCGTTATGCGTTATGCGTTATGCGTTATGCGTTATGCGTTATGCGTTATGCGTTATGCGTTATGCGTTATGCGTTATGCGTTATGCGTTATGCGTTATGCGTTATGCGTTATGCGTTATGCGTTATGCGTTATGCGTTATGCGTTATGCGTTATGCGTTATGCGTTATGCGTTATGCGTTATGCGTTATGCGTTATGCGTTATGCGTTATGCGTTATGCGTTATGCGTTATGTGTTATGCATTATGCGTTATGAGTTATGCCTTATGCGTTATGCGTTATGCGTTATGCGCTATGCGTTATGCGCGATGCGTTATGCGTTATGCGTTATGCGTTATGCGTTATGAGTTTTGAATTATGCGTTATGCGTTATGCGTTATGAGTTTTGAATTATGCGTTATGCGATATGCGCTATGTGTTATGGGTTATGGGCTATGCTTTACGCGTTACGCGTTATGCGTCATGCGTTATGGGCTATACTTTATGCGTTATGCGTTATGGGTTATGCGTTGTGGGCTATACTTTATGCGTTATGCGTTATGCGTTCTACGTTATGGGTTATGCGTTATGCGTTATGCGTTATGCGTTAAGCGTTATGCGTTATGCATTATGCGTTATGAGTTATGCCTTATGCGTTATGCGTTATGCGTTATGCGCTGTGCGTTATGCGCGATGCGTTATGCGTTATGCGTTATGCGTTATGCGTTATGCGTTATGCGTTATGCGTTATGCGTTATGCGTTATGCGTTATGCGTTATGCGTTATGAGTTTTGAATTATGCGTTATGCGATATGCGCTATGTGTTATGGGTTATGGGCTATGCTTTACGCGTTACGCGTTATGCGTTATGCATTATGCGTTATGAGTTATGCCTTATGCGTTATGCGTTATGCGTTATGCGCTATGCGTTATGAGCGATGCGTAATGCGTTATGCGTTATGCGTTATGCGTTATGCGTTATGCGTTATGCGTTATGCGTTATGCATTATGCGTTATGAGTTTTGGAATATGCGTTATGCGATATGCGCTATGTGTTATGCGTTATGGGCTATACTTTATGCGTTATGCGTTATGGGTTATGCGTTATGCGTTATGCGTTATGCGTTATGCGTTATGCGTTATGCGTTATGCGTTATGCGTTATGCGTTATGCGTTATGCGTTATGCGTTATGCGTTATGCGTTATGCGTTATGCGTTATGCGTTATGCGTTATGCGTTATGCGTTATGCGTTATGTGTTATGCATTATGCGTTATGAGTTATGCCTTATGCGTTATGCGTTATGCGTTATGCGTTATGCGCGATGCGTTATGCGCGATGCGTTATGCGTTATGCGTTATGCGTTATGCGTTATGCGTTATGAGTTTTGAATTATGCGTTATGCGTTATGCGTTATGAGTTTTGAATTATGCGTTATGCGATATGCGCTATGTGTTATGGGTTATGGGCTATGCTTTACGCGTTACGCGTTATGCGTCATGCTTTATGGGCTATACTTTATGCGTTATGCGTTATGGGTTATGCGTTGTGGGCTATACTTTATGCGTTATGCGTTATGCGTTCTACGTTATGGGTTATGCGTTATGCGTTATGCGTTATGGGTTATGCGTTATGCGTTATGCATTATGCGTTATGAGTTATGCCTTATGCGTTATGCGTTATGCGTTATGCGCTGTGCGTTATGCGCGATGCGTTATGCGTTATGCGTTATGCGTTATGCGTTATGCGTTATGCGTTATGCGTTATGCGTTATGCGTTATGCGTTATGCGTTATGCGTTATGCGTTATGCGTTATGCGTTATGCGTTATGCGTTATGCGTTATGAGTTTTGAATTATGCGTTATGCGATATGCGCTATGTGTTATGGGTTATGGGCTATGCTTTACGCGTTACGCGTTATGCGTTATGCATTATGCGTTATGAGTTATGCCTTATGCGTTATGCGTTATGCGTTATGCGCTATGCGTTATGAGCGATGCGTAATGCGTTATGCGTTATGCGTTATGCGTTATGCGTTATGCGTTATGCGTTATGCGTTATGCATTATGCGTTATGAGTTTTGGAATATGCGTTATGCGATATGCGCTATGTGTTATGCGTTATGGGCTATACTTTATGCGTTATGCGTTATGGGTTATGCGTTATGCGGTATGCGTTATGCGTTATGCGTTATGCGTTATGCGTTATGCGTTATGCGTTATGCGTTATGCGTTATGCGTTATGCGTTATGCGTTATGCGTTATGCGTTATGCGTTATGCGTTATGCGTTATGCGTTATGCGTTATGCGTTATGCGTTATGCGTTATGCGTTATGCGTTATGCGTTATGCGTTATGCGTTATGCGTTATGCGTTATGCGTTATGTGTTATGCATTATGCGTTATGAGTTATGCCTTATGCGTTATGCGTTATGCGTTATGCGCTATGCGTTATGCGCGATGCGTTATGCGTTATGCGTTATGCGTTATGCGTTATGCGTTATGCGTTATGAGTTTTGAATTATGCGTTATGCGTTATGCGTTATGAGTTTTGAATTATGCGTTATGCGATATGCGCTATGTGTTATGGGTTATGGGCTATGCTTTACGCGTTACGCGTTATGCGTCATGCGTTATGGGCTATACTTTATGCGTTATGCGTTATGGGTTATGCGTTGTGGGCTATACTTTATGCGTTATGCGTTATGCGTTCTACGTTATGGGTTATGCGTTATGCGTTATGCGTTATGCGTTATGCGTTATGCGTTATGCGTTATGCGTTATGCGTTATGCGTTATGCGTTATGCGTTATGCGTTATGCGTTATGCGTTATGCGTTATGCGTTATGCGTTATGGGCTATACTTTATGCGTTATGCGTTATGGGTTATGCGTTATGCGGTATGCGTTATGCGTTATGCGTTATGCGTTATGCGTTATGCGTTATGCGTTATGCGTTATGCGTTATGCGTTATGCGTTATGCGTTATGCGTTATGCGTTATGCGTTATGCGTTATGCGTTATGCGTTATGCGTTATGCGTTATGCGTTATGCGTTATGCGTTATGCGTTATGCGTTATGCGTTATGCGTTATGCGTTATGCGTTATGCGTTATGCGTTATGCGTTATGCGTTATGCGTTATGCGTTATGCGTTATGCGTTATGCGTTATGCGTTATGCGTTATGCGGTATGCGTTATGCGTTATGCGTTATGCGTTATGCGTTATGCGTTATGCGTTATGCGTTATGCGTTATGCGTTATGCGTTATGCGTTATGCGTTATGCGTTATGCGTTATGCGTTATGCGTTATGCGTTATGCGTTATGCGTTATGCGTTATGCGTTATGCGTTATGCGTTATGCGTTATGCGTTATGCGTTATGCGTTATGCGTTATGCGTTATGCGTTATGCTTTATGCGTTATGAGTTATGCGTTATGCGTTATGCGTTATGCGTTATGCGCTATGCGTTATGCGCGATGCGTTATGCGTTATGCGTTATGCGTTATGCGTTATGCGTTATGCGTTATGCGTTATGCGTTATGCGTTATGCGTTATGCGTTATGCGTTATGAGTTTTGAATTATGCGTTATGCGATATGCGCTATGTGTTATGGGTTATGGGCTATGCTTTACGCGTTATGCGTCATGCGTTATGCGTTATGCGTTATGCGTTATGCGTTAAGCGTTATGCGTTATGCGTTATGCGTTATGCGTTATGCGTTATGCGTTATGCGTTATGCGTTATGCGTTATGCGTTATGCGTTATGCGTTATGCGTTATGCGTTATGCGTTATGCGTTATGCGTTATGCGTTATGCGTTATGCGTTATGCGTTATGCGTTATGCGTTATGCGTTATGCGTTATGCGTTATGCGTTATGCGTTATGCGTTATGCGTTATGCGTTATGCGTTATGCGTTATGCGTTATGCGTTATGAGTTTTGCAATATGCGTTATGCGATATGCGCTATGTGTTATGCGTTATGGGCTATACTTTATGCGTTATGCGTTATGGGTTATGCGTTATGCGGTATGCGTTATGCGTTATGCGTTATGCGTTATGCGTTATGCGTTATGCGTTATGCGTTATGCGTTATGCGTTATGCGTTATGCGTTATGCGTTATGCGTTATGCGTTATGCGTTATGCGTTATGCGTTATGCGTTATGCGTTATGCGTTATGCGTTATGCGTTATGCGTTATGCGTTATGCGTTATGCGTTATGCGTTATGCGTTATGCGTTATGCGTTATGCGTTATGCGTTATGCGTTATGCGTTATGCGTTATGCGTTATGCGTTATGCGTTATGCGTTATGCGTTATGCGTTATGCGTTATGCGTTATGCGTTATGCGTTATGCTTTATGCGTTATGAGTTATGCGTTATGCGTTATGCGTTATGCGTTATGCGCTATGCGTTATGCGCGATGCGTTATGCGTTATGCGTTATGCGTTATGCGTTATGCGTTATGCGTTATGCGTTATGCGTTATGCGTTATGCGTTATGCGTTATGAGTTTTGAATTATGCGTTATGCGATATGCGCTTTGTGTTATGGGTTATGGGCTATGCTTTACGCGTTATGCGTCATGCGTTATGCGTTATGCGTTATGCGTTATGCGTTAAGCGTTATGCGTTATGCGTTATGCGTTATGCATTATGCGTTATGAGTTTTGCGTTATGCGTTATGCGTTATGCGTTATGCGTTATGCATTATGCGTTATGAGTTATGCGTTATGCGTTATGCGTTATGCGTTATGCGTTATGCGTTATGCGCTATGCGTTATGCGCGATGCGTTATGCGCGATGCGTTATGCGTTATGCGCTATGCGTTATGCGCGATGCGTTATGCGTTATGCGTTATGCGTTATGCGTTATGCGTTATGCGTTATGCGTTATGCGTTATGCGTTATGCGTTATGCGTTATGCGTTATGCGTTATGCGTTATGCGTTATGCGTTATGCGTTATGCGTTATGCGTTATGCGTTATGCGTTATGCGTTATGCGTTATGCGTTATGCGTTATGCGTTATGCGTTATGCGTTATGCGTTATGCGTTATGCGTTATGCGTTATGCGTTATGCGTTATGCGTTATGCGTTATGCGTTATGCGTTATGCGCTATGCGTTATGCGGGATGCGTTATGCGTTATGCGTTATGCGTTATGCGTTATGCGTTATGAGTTTTGAATTATGCGTTATGCGATATGCGCTATGTGTTATGGGTTATGGGCTATGCTTTACGCGTTACGCGTTATGCGTCATGCGTTATGGGCTATGCGTTATGCGTTATGCTTTATGCGTTATGCGTTATGCGTTATGCGTTATGCGTTATGCGTTATGCGTTATGCGTTATGCGTTATGCGTTATGCGTTATGCGTTATGCGTTATGCGTTATGCGTTATGCGTTATGCGTTATGCGCTATGCGTTATGCGCGATGCGTTATGCGTTATGCGTTATGCGTTATCCGTTATGCGTTATGCGTTATGCGTTATGCGTTATGCGTTATGCGTTATGCGTTATGCGTTATGCGTTATGCGTTATGCGTTATGCGTTATGCGTTATGCGTTATGCATTATGCGTTATGAGTTATGCCTTATGCGTTATGCGTTATGCGTTATGCGCTATGCGTAATGCGCGATGCGTTATGCGTTATGCGTTATGCGTTATGCGTTATGCGTTATGCGTTATGCGTTATGCGTTATGCGTTATGCGTTATGCGTTATGCGTTATGCGTTATGCGTTATGCGTTATGCATTATGCGTTATGAGTTTTGGAATATGCGTTATGCGATATGCGCTATGTGTTATGCGTTATGGGCTATACTTTATGCGTTATGCGTTATGGGTTATGCGTTATGCGGTATGCGTTATGCGTTATGCGTTATGCGTTATGCGTTATGCGTTATGCGTTATGCGTTATGCGTTATGCGTTATGCGTTATGCGTTATGCGTTATGCGTTATGCGTTATGCGTTATGCGTTATGCGTTATGCGTTATGCGTTATGCGTTATGCGTTATGCGTTATGCGTTATGCGTTATGCGTTATGCGTTATGCGTTATGCGTTATGTGTTATGCATTATGCGTTATGAGTTATGCCTTATGCGTTATGCGTTATGCGTTATGCGCTATGCGTTATGCGCGATGCGTTATGCGTTATGCGTTATGCGTTATGCGTTATGAGTTTTGAATTATGCGTTATGCGTTATGCGTTATGAGTTTTGAATTATGCGTTATGCGATATGCGCTATGTGTTATGGGTTATGGGCTATGCTTTACGCGTTACGCGTTATGCGTCATGCGTTATGGGCTATACTTTATGCGTTATGCGTTATGGGTTATGCGTTGTGGGCTATACTTTATGCGTTATGCGTTATGCGTTCTACGTTATGGGTTATGCGTTATGCGTTATGCGTTATGCGTTATGCGTTATGCGTTATGCGTTATGCGTTATGCGTTATGCGTTATGCGTTATGCGTTATGCGTTATGCGTTATGCGTTATGAGTTTTGAATTATGCGTTATGCGATATGCGCTATGTGTTATGGGTTATGGGCTATGCTTTACGCGTTACGCGTTATGCGTTATGCATTATGCGTTATGAGTTATGCCTTATGCGTTATGCGTTATGCGTTATGCGCTATGCGTTATGAGCGATGCGTAATGCGTTATGCGTTATGCGTTATGCGTTATGCGTTATGCGTTATGCGTTATGCGTTATGCGTTATGCGTTATGCATTATGCGTTATGAGTTTTGGAATATGCGTTATGCGATATGCGCTATGTGTTATGCGTTATGGGCTATACTTTATGCGTTATGCGTTATGGGTTATGCGTTATGCGGTATGCGTTATGCGTTATGCGTTATGCGTTATGCGTTATGCGTTATGCGTTATGCGTTATGCGTTATGCGTTATGCGTTATGCGTTATGCGTTATGCGTTATGCGTTATGCGTTATGCGTTATGCGTTATGCGTTATGCGTTATGCGTTATGCGTTATGCGTTATGCGTTATGCGTTATGCGTTATGCGTTATGCGTTATGCGTTATGCGTTATGCGTTATGCGTTATGCGTTATGTGTTATGCATTATGCGTTATGAGTTATGCCTTATGCGTTATGCGTTATGCGTTATGCGCTATGCGTAATGCGCGATGCGTTATGCGTTATGCGTTATGCGTTATGCGTTATGCGTTATGCGTTATGCGTTATGCGTTATGCGTTATGCGTTATGCGTTATGCGTTATGCGTTATGCGTTATGCGTTATGCGTTATGCATTATGCGTTATGAGTTTTGGAATATGCGTTATGCGATATGCGCTATGTGTTATGCGTTATGGGCTATACTTTATGCGTTATGCGTTATGGGTTATGCGTTATGCGGTATGCGTTATGCGTTATGCGTTATGCGTTATGCGTTATGCGTTATGCGTTATGCGTTATGCGTTATGCGTTATGCGTTATGCGTTATGCGTTATGCGTTATGCGTTATGCGTTATGCGTTATGCGTTATGCGTTATGCGTTATGCGTTATGCGTTATGCGTTATGCGTTATGCGTTATGCGTTATGCGTTATGTGTTATGCATTATGCGTTATGAGTTATGCCTTATGCGTTATGCGTTATGCGTTATGCGCTATGCGTTATGCGCGATGCGTTATGCGTTATGCGTTATGCGTTATGCGTTATGAGTTTTGAATTATGCGTTATGCGTTATGCGTTATGAGTTTTGAATTATGCGTTATGCGATATGCGCTATGTGTTATGGGTTATGGGCTATGCTTTACGCGTTACGCGTTATGCGTCATGCGTTATGGGCTATACTTTATGCGTTATGCGTTATGGGTTATGCGTTGTGGGCTATACTTTATGCGTTATGCGTTATGCGTTCTACGTTATGGGTTATGCGTTATGCGTTATGCGTTATGCGTTATGCGTTATGCGTTATGCGTTATGCGTTATGAGTTTTGAATTATGCGTTATGCGATATGCGCTATGTGTTATGGGTTATGGGCTATGCTTTACGCGTTACGCGTTATGCGTTATGCATTATGCGTTATGAGTTATGCCTTATGCGTTATGCGTTATGCGTTATGCGCTATGCGTTATGAGCGATGCGTAATGCGTTATGCGTTATGCGTTATGCGTTATGCGTTATGCGTTATGCGTTATGCGTTATGCGTTATGCGTTATGCGTTATGCGTTATGCGTTATGCATTATGCGTTATGAGTTTTGGAATATGCGTTATGCGATATGCGCTATGTGTTATGCGTTATGGGCTATACTTTATGCGTTATGCGTTATGGGTTATGCGTTATGCGGTATGCGGTATGCGTTATGCGTTATGCGTTATGCGTTATGCGTTATGCGTTATGCGTTATGCGTTATGCGTTATGCGTTATGCGTTATGCGTTATGCGTTATGCGTTATGCGTTATGCGTTATGCGTTATGCGTTATGCGTTATGCGTTATGCGTTATGCGTTATGCGTTATGCGTTATGCGTTATGCGTTATGCGTTATGCGTTATGCGTTATGCGTTATGCGTTATGCGTTATGCGTTATGCGTTATGTGTTATGCATTATGCGTTATGAGTTATGCCTTATGCGTTATGCGTTATGCGTTATGCGCTATGCGTTATGCGCGATGCGTTATGCGCGATGCGTTATGCGTTATGCGCTATGCGTTATGCGCGATGCGTTATGCGTTATGCGTTATGCGTTATGCGTTATGCGTTATGCGTTATGCGTTATGCGTTATGCGTTATGCGTTATGCGTTATGCGTTATGCGTTATGCGTTATGCGTTATGCGTTATGCGTTATGCGTTATGCGTTATGCGTTATGCGTTATGCGTTATGCGTTATGCGTTATGCGTTATGCGTTATGCGTTATGCGTTATGCGTTATGCGTTATGCGTTATGCGTTATGCGTTATGCGTTATGCGTTATGCGCTATGCGTTATGCGGGATGCGTTATGCGTTATGCGTTATGCGTTATGCGTTATGCGTTATGAGTTTTGAATTATGCGTTATGCGATATGCGCTATGTGTTATGGGTTATGGGCTATGCTTTACGCGTTACGCGTTATGCGTCATGCGTTATGGGCTATGCGTTATGCGTTATGCTTTATGCGTTATGCGTTATGCGTTATGCGTTATGCGTTATGCGTTATGCGTTATGCGTTATGCGTTATGCGTTATGCGTTATGCGTTATGCGTTATGCGTTATGCGTTATGCGTTATGCGCTATGCGTTATGCGCGATGCGTTATGCGTTATGCGTTATGCGTTATCCGTTATGCGTTATGCGTTATGCGTTATGCGTTATGCGTTATGCGTTATGCGTTATGCGTTATGCGTTATGCGTTATGCGTTATGCGTTATGCGTTATGCGTTATGCATTATGCGTTATGAGTTATGCCTTATGCGTTATGCGTTATGCGTTATGCGCTATGCGTAATGCGCGATGCGTTATGCGTTATGCGTTATGCGTTATGCGTTATGCGTTATGCGTTATGCGTTATGCGTTATGCGTTATGCGTTATGCGTTATGCGTTATGCGTTATGCGTTATGCGTTATGCGTTATGCGTTATGCATTATGCGTTATGAGTTTTGGAATATGCGTTATGCGATATGCGCTATGTGTTATGCGTTATGGGCTATACTTTATGCGTTATGCGTTATGGGTTATGCGTTATGCGGTATGCGTTATGCGTTATGCGTTATGCGTTATGCGTTATGCGTTATGCGTTATGCGTTATGCGTTATGCGTTATGCGTTATGCGTTATGCGTTATGCGTTATGCGTTATGCGTTATGCGTTATGCGTTATGCGTTATGCGTTATGCGTTATGCGTTATGCGTTATGCGTTATGCGTTATGCGTTATGCGTTATGCGTTATGTGTTATGCATTATGCGTTATGAGTTATGCCTTATGCGTTATGCGTTATGCGTTATGCGCTATGCGTTATGCGCGATGCGTTATGCGTTATGCGTTATGCGTTATGCGTTATGAGTTTTGAATTATGCGTTATGCGTTATGCGTTATGAGTTTTGAATTATGCGTTATGCGATATGCGCTATGTGTTATGGGTTATGGGCTATGCTTTACGCGTTACGCGTTATGCGTCATGCGTTATGGGCTATACTTTATGCGTTATGCGTTATGGGTTATGCGTTGTGGGCTATACTTTATGCGTTATGCGTTATGCGTTCTACGTTATGGGTTATGCGTTATGCGTTATGCGTTATGCGTTATGCGTTATGCGTTATGCGTTATGCGTTATGCGTTATGCGTTATGCGTTATGCGTTATGCGTTATGCGTTATGCGTTATGCGTTATGCGTTATGCGTTATGAGTTTTGAATTATGCGTTATGCGATATGCGCTATGTGTTATGGGTTATGGGCTATGCTTTACGCGTTACGCGTTATGCGTTATGCATTATGCGTTATGAGTTATGCCTTATGCGTTATGCGTTATGCGTTATGCGCTATGCGTTATGAGCGATGCGTAATGCGTTATGCGTTATGCGTTATGCGTTATGCGTTATGCGTTATGCGTTATGCGTTATGCGTTATGCGTTATGCGTTATGCGTTATGCATTATGCGTTATGAGTTTTGGAATATGCGTTATGCGATATGCGCTATGTGTTATGCGTTATGGGCTATACTTTATGCGTTATGCGTTATGGGTTGGGTTATGCGTTATGCGGTATGCGTTATGCGTTATGCGTTATGCGTTATGCGTTATGCGTTATGCGTTATGCGTTATGCGTTATGCGTTATGCGTTATGCGTTATGCGTTATGCGTTATGCGTTTATGCGTTATGCGTTATGCGTTATGCGTTATGCGTTATGCGTTATGCGTTATGCGTTATGCGTTATGCGTTATGCGTTATGCGTTATGCGTTATGCGTTATGCGTTTATGCGTTATGCGTTATGCGTTATGCGTTATGTGTTATGCATTATGCGTTATGAGTTATGCCTTATGCGTTATGCGTTATGCGCTATGCGTAATGCGCGATGCGTTATGCGTTATGCGTTATGCGTTATGCGTTATGCGTTATGCGTTATGCGTTATGCGTTATGCGTTATGCGTTATGCGTTATGCGTTATGCGTTATGCGTTATGCGTTATGCATTATGCGTTATGAGTTTTGGAATATGCGTTATGCGATATGCGCTATGTGTTATGCGTTATGGGCTATACTTTATGCGTTATGCGTTATGGGTTATGCGTTATGCGGTATGCGTTATGCGTTATGCGTTATGCGTTATGCGTTATGCGTTATGCGTTATGCGTTATGCGTTATGCGTTATGCGTTATGCGTTATGCGTTATGCGTTATGCGTTATGCGTTATGCGTTATGCGTTATGCGTTATGCGTTATGCGTTATGCGTTATGCGTTATGCGTTATGCGTTATGCGTTATGTGTTATGCATTATGCGTTATGAGTTATGCCTTATGCGTTATGCGTTATGCGTTATGCGCTATGCGTTATGCGCGATGCGTTATGCGTTATGCGTTATGCGTTATGCGTTATGAGTTTTGAATTATGCGTTATGCGTTATGCGTTATGAGTTTTGAATTATGCGTTATGCGATATGCGCTATGTGTTATGGGTTATGGGCTATGCTTTACGCGTTACGCGTTATGCGTCATGCGTTATGGGCTATACTTTATGCGTTATGCGTTATGGGTTATGCGTTGTGGGCTATACTTTATGCGTTATGCGTTATGCGTTCTACGTTATGGGTTATGCGTTATGCGTTATGCGTTATGCGTTATGCGTTATGCGTTATGCGTTATGCGTTATGAGTTTTGAATTATGCGTTATGCGATATGCGCTATGTGTTATGGGTTATGGGCTATGCTTTACGCGTTACGCGTTATGCGTTATGCATTATGCGTTATGAGTTATGCCTTATGCGTTATGCGTTATGCGTTATGCGCTATGCGTTATGAGCGATGCGTAATGCGTTATGCGTTATGCGTTATGCGTTATGCGTTATGCGTTATGCGTTATGCGTTATGCGTTATGCGTTATGCGTTATGCATTATGCGTTATGAGTTTTGGAATATGCGTTATGCGATATGCGCTATGTGTTATGCGTTATGGGCTATACTTTATGCGTTATGCGTTATGGGTTATGCGTTATGCGGTATGCGTTATGCGTTATGCGTTATGCGTTATGCGTTATGCGTTATGCGTTATGCGTTATGCGTTATGCGTTATGCGTTATGCGTTATGCGTTATGCGTTATGCGTTATGCGTTATGCGTTATGCGTTATGCGTTATGCGTTATGCGTTATGCGTTATGCGTTATGCGTTATGCGTTATGCGTTATGCGTTATGCGTTATGCGTTATGCGTTATGCGTTATGCGTTATGTGTTATGCATTATGCGTTATGAGTTATGCCTTATGCGTTATGCGTTATGCGTTATGCGCTATGCGTTATGCGCGATGCGTTATGCGTTATGCGTTATGCGTTATGCGTTATGCGTTATGCGTTATGCGTTATGAGTTTTGAATTATGCGTTATGCGTTATGCGTTATGAGTTTTGAATTATGCGTTATGCGATATGCGCTATGTGTTATGGGTTATGGGCTATGCTTTACGCGTTACGCGTTATGCGTCATGCGTTATGGGCTATACTTTATGCGTTATGCGTTATGGGTTATGCGTTGTGGGCTATACTTTATGCGTTATGCGTTATGCGTTCTACGTTATGGGTTATGCGTTATGCGTTATGCGTTATGCGTTATGCGTTATGCGTTATGCGTTATGCGTTATGCGTTATGCGTTATGCGTTATGCGTTATGCGTTATGCGTTATGCGTTATGCGTTATGGGCTATACTTTATGCGTTATGCGTTATGGGTTATGCGTTATGCGGTATGCGTTATGCGTTATGCGTTATGCGTTATGCGTTATGCGTTATGCGTTATGCGTTATGCGTTATGCGTTATGCGTTATGCGTTATGCGTTATGCGTTATGCGTTATGCGTTATGCGTTATGCGTTATGCGTTATGCGTTATGCGTTATGCGTTATGCGTTATGCGTTATGCGTTATGCGTTATGCGTTATGCGTTATGCGTTATGCGTTATGCGTTATGCGTTATGCGTTATGCGTTATGCGTTATGCGTTATGCGTTATGCGTTATGCGTTATGCGTTATGCGTTATGCGTTATGCGTTATGCGTTATGCGTTATGCGTTATGCGTTATGCGTTATGCGTTATGCGTTATGCGTTATGCGTTATGCGTTATGCGTTATGCGTTATGCGTTATGCGTTATGCGTTATGCGTTATGCGTTATGTGTTATGCATTATGCGTTATGAGTTATGCCTTATGCGTTATGCGTTATGCGTTATGCGCTATGCGTTATGCGCGATGCGTTATGCGTTATGCGTTATGCGTTATGCGTTATGCGTTATGAGTTTTGAATTATGCGTTATGCGTTATGCGTTATGAGTTTTGAATTATGCGTTATGCGATATGCGCTATGTGTTATGGGTTATGGGCTATGCTTTACGCGTTACGCGTTATGCGTCATGCGTTATGGGCTATACTTTATGCGTTATGCGTTATGGGTTATGCGTTGTGGGCTATACTTTATGCGTTATGCGTTATGCGTTCTACGTTATGGGTTATGCGTTATGCGTTATGCGTTATGCGTTATGCGTTATGCGTTATGCGTTATGCGTTATGCGTTATGCGTTATGCGTTATGCGTTATGGGCTATACTTTATGCGTTATGCGTTATGGGTTATGCGTTATGCGGTATGCGTTATGCGTTATGCGTTATGCGTTATGCGTTATGCGTTATGCGTTATGCGTTATGCGTTATGCGTTATGCGTTATGCGTTATGCGTTATGCGTTATGCGTTATGCGTTATGCGTTATGCGTTATGCGTTATGCGTTATGCGTTATGCGTTATGCGTTATGCGTTATGCGTTATGCGTTATGCGTTATGCGTTATGCGTTATGCGTTATGCGTTATGCGTTATGCGTTATGCGTTATGCGTTATGCGTTATGCGTTATGCGTTATGCGTTATGCGTTATGCGTTATGCGTTATGCGTTATGCGTTATGCGTTATGCGTTATGCGTTATGCGTTATGCGTTATGCGTTATGCGTTATGCGTTATGCGTTATGCGTTATGCGTTATGCGTTATGCGTTATGCGTTATGAGTTTTGCAATATGCGTTATGCGATATGCGCTATGTGTTATGCGTTATGGGCTATACTTTATGCGTTATGCGTTATGGGTTATGCGTTATGCGGTATGCGTTATGCGTTATGCGTTATGCGTTATGCGTTATGCGTTATGCGTTATGCGTTATGCGTTATGCGTTATGCGTTATGCGTTATGCGTTATGCGTTATGCGTTATGCGTTATGCGTTATGCGTTATGCGTTATGCGTTATGCGTTATGCGTTATGCGTTATGCGTTATGCGTTATGCGTTATGCGTTATGCGTTATGCGTTATGCGTTATGCGTTATGCGTTATGCGTTATGCGTTATGCGTTATGCGTTATGCGTTATGCGTTATGCGTTATGCGTTATGCTTTATGCGTTATGAGTTATGCGTTATGCGTTATGCGTTATGCGTTATGCGCTATGCGTTATGCGCGATGCGTTATGCGTTATGCGTTATGCGTTATGCGTTATGCGTTATGCGTTATGCGTTATGCGTTATGCGTTATGCGTTATGAGTTTTGAATTATGCGTTATGCGATATGCGCTATGTGTTATGGGTTATGGGCTATGCTTTACGCGTTATGCGTCATGCGTTATGCGTTATGCGTTATGCGTTATGCGTTAAGCGTTATGCGTTATGCGTTATGCGTTATGCATTATGCGTTATGAGTTTTGCGTTATGCGTTATGCGTTATGCGTTATGCGTTATGCATTATGCGTTATGAGTTATGCGTTATGCGTTATGCGTTATGCGTTATGCGTTATGCGTTATGCGTTATGCGCTATGCGTTATGCGCGATGCGTTATGCGCGATGCGTTATGCGTTATGCGCTATGCGTTATGCGCGATGCGTTATGCGTTATGTGTTATGCGTTATGCGTTATGCGTTATGCGTTATGCGTTATGCGTTATGCGTTATGCGTTATGCGTTATGCGTTATGCGTTATGCGTTATGCGTTATGCGTTATGCGTTATGCGTTATGCGTTATGCGTTATGCGTTATGCGTTATGCGTTATGCGTTATGCGTTATGCGTTATGCGTTATGCGTTATGCGTTATGCGTTATGCGTTATGCGTTATGCGTTATGCGTTATGCGTTATGCGTTATGCGTTATGCGTTATGCGTTATGCGTTATGCGTTATGCGTTATGCGTTATGCGCTATGCGTTATGCGGGATGCGTTATGCGTTATGCGTTATGCGTTATGCGTTATGAGTTTTGAATTATGCGTTATGCGATATGCGCTATGTGTTATGGGTTATGGGCTATGCTTTACGCGTTACGCGTTATGCGTCATGCGTTATGGGCTATGCGTTATGCGTTATGCTTTATGCGTTATGCGTTATGCGTTATGCGTTATGCGTTATGCGTTATGCGTTATGCGTTATGCGTTATGCGTTATGCGTTATGCGTTATGCGTTATGCGCTATGCGTTATGCGCGATGCGTTATGCGTTATGCGTTATGCGTTATCCGTTATGCGTTATGCGTTATGCGTTATGCGTTATGCGTTATGCGTTATGCGTTATGCGTTATGCGTTATGCGTTATGCGTTATGCGTTATGCGTTATGCATTATGCGTTATGAGTTATGCCTTATGCGTTATGCGTTATGCGTTATGCGCTATGCGTAATGCGCGATGCGTTATGCGTTATGCGTTATGCGTTATGCGTTATGCGTTATGCGTTATGCGTTATGCGTTATGCGTTATGCGTTATGCGTTATGCGTTATGCGTTATGCGTTATGCGTTATGCGTTATGCGTTATGCATTATGCGTTATGAGTTTTGGAATATGCGTTATGCGATATGCGCTATGTGTTATGCGTTATGGGCTATACTTTATGCGTTATGCGTTATGGGTTATGCGTTATGCGGTATGCGTTATGCGTTATGCGTTATGCGTTATGCGTTATGCGTTATGCGTTATGCGTTATGCGTTATGCGTTATGCGTTATGCGTTATGCGTTATGCGTTATGCGTTATGCGTTATGCGTTATGCGTTATGCGTTATGCGTTATGCGTTATGCGTTATGCGTTATGCGTTATGCGTTATGCGTTATGCGTTATGCGTTATGCGTTATGCGTTATGCGTTATGCGTTATGCGTTATGCGTTATGCGTTATGCGTTATGCGTTATGCGTTATGCGTTATGCGTTATGCGTTATGCGTTATGCGTTATGCGTTATGTGTTATGCATTATGCGTTATGAGTTATGCCTTATGCGTTATGCGTTATGCGTTATGCGCTATGCGTTATGCGCGATGCGTTATGCGTTATGCGTTATGCGTTATGCGTTATGAGTTTTGAATTATGCGTTATGCGTTATGCGTTATGAGTTTTGAATTATGCGTTATGCGATATGCGCTATGTGTTATGGGTTATGGGCTATGCTTTACGCGTTACGCGTTATGCGTCATGCGTTATGGGCTATACTTTATGCGTTATGCGTTATGGGTTATGCGTTGTGGGCTATACTTTATGCGTTATGCGTTATGCGTTCTACGTTATGGGTTATGCGTTATGCGTTATGCGTTATGCGTTATGCGTTATGCATTATGCGTTATGAGTTATGCCTTATGCGTTATGCGTTATGCGTTATGCGCTGTGCGTTATGCGCGATGCGTTATGCGTTATGCGTTATGCGTTATGAGTTATGCGTTATGCGTTATGCGTTATGCGTTATGCGTTATGCGTTATGCGTTATGCGTTATGCGTTATGCGTTATGAGTTTTGAATTATGCGTTATGCGATATGCGCTATGTGTTATGGGTTATGGGCTATGCTTTACGCGTTACGCGTTATGCGTTATGCATTATGCGTTATGAGTTATGCCTTATGCGTTATGCGTTATGCGTTATGCGCTATGCGTTATGCGCGATGCGTTATGCGTTATGCGTTATGCGTTATGCGTTATGCGTTATGCGTTATGCGTTATGCGTTATGCGTTATGCATTATGCGTTATGAGTTTTGGAATATGCGTTATGCGATATGCGCTATGTGTTATGCGTTATGGGCTATACTTTATGCGTTATGCGTTATGGGTTATGCGTTATGCGGTATGCGTTATGCGTTATGCGTTATGCGTTATGCGTTATGCGTTATGCGTTATGCGTTATGCGTTATGCGTTATGCGTTATGCGTTATGCGTTATGCGTTATGCGTTATGCGTTATGCGTTATGCGTTATGCGTTATGCGTTATGCGTTATGCGTTATGCGTTATGCGTTATGCGTTATGCGTTATGCGTTATGCGTTATGCGTTATGCGTTATGCGTTATGCGTTATGCGTTATGTGTTATGCATTATGCGTTATGAGTTATGCCTTATGCGTTATGCGTTATGCGTTATGCGCTATGCGTTATGCGCGATGCGTTATGCGTTATGCGTTATGCGTTATGCGTTATGAGTTTTGAATTATGCGTTATGCGTTATGCGTTATGAGTTTTGAATTATGCGTTATGCGATATGCGCTATGTGTTATGGGTTATGGGCTATGCTTTACGCGTTACGCGTTATGCGTCATGCGTTATGGGCTATACTTTATGCGTTATGCGTTATGGGTTATGCGTTGTGGGCTATACTTTATGCGTTATGCGTTATGCGTTCTACGTTATGGGTTATGCGTTATGCGTTATGCGTTATGCGTTATGCGTTATGCGTTATGCGTTATGCATTATGCGTTATGAGTTATGCCTTATGCGTTATGCGTTATGCGCGATGCGTTATGCGTTATGCGTTATGCGTTATGCGTTATGCGTTATGCGTTATGCGTTATGCGTTATGCGTTATGCGTTATGCGTTATGCGTTATGCGTTATGCGTTATGCGTTATGAGTTTTGAATTATGCGTTATGCGATATGCGCTATGTGTTATGGGTTATGGGCTATGCTTTACGCGTTACGCGTTATGCGTCATGCGTTATGGGCTATGCGTTATGCGTTATGCGTTATGCGTTATGCGTTATGCGTTATGCGTTATGCGTTATGCGTTATGCGTTATGCGCTATGCGTTATGCGCGATGCGTTATGCGTTATGCGTTATGCGTTATGCGTTATGAGTTTTGAATTATGCGTTATGCGATATGCGCTATGTGTTATGGGTTATGGGCTATGCTTTACGCGTTATGCGTCATGCGTTATGGGCTATGCGTTATGCGTTATGCGTTATGCGTTATGCGTTATGCGTTATGCGTTATGCGTTATGCGTTATGCGTTATGCGTTATGCGTTATGCGTTATGCGTTATGCGTTATGCGTTATGCGTTATGCGTTATGCGTTATGCGTTATGCGTTATGAGTTATGCGTTATGCGTTATGCGTTATGCGCTATGCGTTATGCGCGATGCGTTATGCGTTATGCGTTATGCGTTATGCGTTATGCGTTATGCGTTATGCGTTATGAGTTTTGAATTATGCGTTATGCGATATGCGCTATGTGTTATGGGTTATGTTCTATGCTTTACGCGTTATGCGTCATGCGTTATGCGTTATGCGTTATGCGTTATGCGTTATGCGTTATGCGTTATGCGTTATGCGTTATGCGTTATGCGTTATGCGTTATGCGTTATGAATTATGCGTTATGCATTATGCGTTATGAGTTTTGCATTATGCGTTATGCGATATGCGCTATGTGTTATGCGTTATGGGCTATACTTTATGCGTTATGGGTTATGCGTTATGGGCTATACTTTATGCGTTATGCGTTATGCGTTATGCGTTATGCGTTATGCGTAATGCGTTATGCGTTATGCGTTATGCGTTATGCATTATGCGTTATGAGTTTTGCAATATGCGTTATGCGATATGCGCTATGTGTTATGCGTTATGGGCTATACTTTATGCGTTATGGGTTATGCGTTATGCGTTATGCGTTATGCGTTATGCGTTATGCGTTATGCGTTATGCGTTATGCGTTATGCGTTATGCGTTATGCGTTATGCGTTATGCGTTATGCGTTATGCGTTATGCGTTATGCGTTATGCGTTATGCGTTATGCGTTATGCGTCATGGGCTATACTTTATGCGTTATGCGTTACGCGTTATGCGTTATGCGTTATGCGTTATGCGTTATGGGTTATGCGTTATGCGTTATGCGTTATGCGTTATGCCTTATGCGTTATGCGTTATGCGTTATGCGTTATGCGTTATGCGTTATGCGTTATGCGTTATGCGTTATGCGTTATGCATTATGCGTTATGAGTTATGCGTTATGCGTTATGCGTTATGCGTTATGCGTTATGCGTTATGCGTTATGCGTTATGCGTAATGCGTTATGCGTTATGCGTTATGCGTTATGCATTATGCGTTATGAGTTTTGCAATATGCGTTATGCGATATGCGCTATGTGTTATGCGTTATGGGCTATACTTTATGCGTTATGCGTTATGGGTTATGCGTTATGCGTTATGCGTTATGCGTTATGCGTTATGCGTTATGCGTTATGCGTTATGCGTTATGCGTTATGCGTTATGCGTTATGCGTTATGCGTTATGCGTTATGCGTTATGCGTTATGCGTTATGCGTTATGCGTTATGCGTTATGCGTTATGCGTTATGCGTTATGCGTTATGCGTTATGCGTTATGCGTTATGCGTTATGCGTTATGCGTTATGCGTTATGCGTTATGCGTTATGCGTTATGCGTTATGCGTTATGGGTTATGCGTTATGCGTTATGCGTTATGCGTTATGCCTTATGCGTTATGCGTTATGCGTTATGCGTTATGCGTTATGCGTTATGCGTTATGCGTTATGCGTTATGCGTTATGCGTTATGCGTTATGCGTTATGCGTTATGCGTTATGCGTTATGCGTTATGCGTTATGCGTTATGCGTTATGCGTTATGCGTTATGCGTTATGCGTTATGCGTTATGCGTTATGCGTTATGCGTTATGCGTTATGCGTTATGCGTTATGCGTTATGCGTTATGCGTTATGCGTTATGCGTTATGCGTTATGCGTTATGCGTTATGCGTTATGCGTTATGCGTTATGCGTTATGCGTTATGCGTTATGCGTCATGCGTTATGCGTTATGCGTCATGCGTTATGCGTTATGGGTTATGCGTTATGCGTTATGCGTTATGCGTTATGCGTTATGCGTTATGCATTATGCGTTATGAGTTTTGCAATATGCGTTATGCGATATGCGCTATGTGTTATGCGTTATGGGCTATACTTTATGCGTTATGCGTTATGCGTTATGCGTTATGCGTTATGCGTTATGCGTTATGCGTTATGCGTTATGGGTTATGCGTTATGCGTTATGCGTTATGCGTTATGCGTTATGCGTTATGCGTTATGCGTTATGCGTTATGCGTTATGCGTTATGCGTTATGCGTTATGCGTTATGCGTTATGCGTTATGCGTTATGCGTTATGCGTTATGCGTTATGCGTCATGCGTTATGCGTTATGCGTCATGCGTTATGCGTTATGCGTTATGCGTTATGCGTTATGCGTTATGCGTTATGCGTTATGCGTTATGCGTTATGCGTTATGCGTTATGCGTTATGCGTTATGCGTTATGCGTTATGCGTTATGGGTTATGCGTTATGCGTTATGCGTTATGCGTTATGCCTTATGCGTTATGCGTTATGCGTTATGCGTTATGCGTTATGCGTTATGCGTTATGCGTTATGCGTTATGCGTTATGCGTTATGCGTTATGCGTTATGCGTTATGCGTTATGCGTTATGCGTTATGCGTTATGCGTTATGCGTTATGCGTTATGCGTTATGCGTTATGCGTTATGCGTTATGCGTTATGCGTTATGCGTTATGCGTTATGCGTTATGCGTTATGCGTTATGCGTTATGCGTTATGCGTTATGCGTTATGCGTTATGCGTTATGCGTTATGCGTTATGCGTTATGCGTTATGCGTTATGCGTTATGCGTTATGCGTCATGCGTTATGCGTTATGCGTTATGCGTTATGCGTTATGCGTTATGCGTTATACGTAATGCGTTATGCGTTATGCGTTATGCGTTATGCATTATGCGTTATGAGTTTTGCAATATGCGTTATGCGATATGCGCTATGTGTTATGCGTTATGGGCTATACTTTATGCGTTATGCGTTATGGGTTATGCGTTATGCGTTATGCGTTATGCGTTATGCGTTATGCGTTATGCGTTATGCGTTATGCGTTATGCGTTATGCGTTATGCGTTATGCGTTATGCGTTATGCGTTATGCGTTATGCGTTATGCGTTATGCGTTATGCGTTATGCGTTATGCGTTATGCGTTATGCGTTATGCGTTATGCGTTATGCGTCATGGGCTATACTTTATGCGTTATGCGTTACGCGTTATGCGTTATGCGTTATGCGTTATGGGTTATGCGTTATGCGTTATGCGTTATGCGTTATGCCTTATGCGTTATGCGTTATGCGTTATGCGTTATGCGTTATGCGTTATGCGTTATGCGTTATGCGTTATGCGTTATGCGTTATGCGTTATGCATTATGCGTTATGAGTTATGCGTTATGCGTTATGCGTTATGCGTTATGCGTTATGCGTTATGCGTTATGCGTTATGCGTTATGCGTTATGCGTTATGCGTTATGCGTTATGCGTTATGCGTTATGCGTTATGCGTTATGCGTTATGCGTTATGCGTTATGCGTTATGCGTTATGCGTTATGCGTTATGCGTTATGCGTTATGCGTTATGCGTTATGCGTTATGCGTTATGCGTTATGCGTTATGCGTTATGCGTTATGCGTTATGCGTTATGCGTTATGCGTTATGCGTTATGCGTTATGCGTTATGCGTTATGCGTTATGCGTTATGCGTTATGCGTTATGCGTTATGCGTTATGCGTTATGCGTTATGCGTTATGCGTTATGCGTTATGCGTTATGCGTTATGCGTTATGCGTTATGCGTTATGCGTTATGCGTTATGCGTTATGCGTTATGCGTTATGCGTTATGCGTTATGCGTTATGCGTTATGCGTTATGCGTTATGAGTTTTGAATTATGCGTTATGCGATATGCGCTATGTGTTATGGGTTATGGGCTATGGTTTACGCGTTATGCGTCATGCGTTATGGGCTATGCGTTATGCGTTATGCGTTATGCGTTATGCGTTATGCGTTATGGGTTATGCGTTATGCGTTATGCGTTATGCGTTATGCGTTATGCGTTATGCGTTATGCGTCATGCGTTATGCGTTATGCGTCATGCGTTATGCGTTATGCGTTATGCGTTATGCGTTATGCGTTATGCGTTATGCGTTATGCGTTATGCGTTATGCGTTATGCGTTATGCGTTATGCGTTATGCGTTATGGGTTATGCGTTATGCGTTATGCGTTATGCGTTATGCCTTATGCGTTATGCGTTATGCGTTATGCGTTATGCGTTATGCGTTATGCGTTATGCGTTATGCGTTATGCGTTATGCGTTATGCGTTATGCGTTATGCGTTATGCGTTATGCGTTATGCGTTATGCGTTATGCGTTATGCGTTATGCGTTATGCGTTATGCGTTATGCGTTATGCGTTATGCGTTATGCGTTATGCGTTATGCGTTATGCGTTATGCGTTATGCGTTATGCGTTATGCGTTATGCGTTATGCGTTATGCGTTATGCGTTATGCGTTATGCGTTATGCGTTATGCGTTATGCGTTATGCGTTATGCGTTATGCGTTATGCGTTATGCGTTATGCGTTATGCGTTATGCGTTATGCGTTATGCGTTATGCGTTATGCGTTATGCGTTATGCGTTATGCGTTATGCGTTATGCGTTATGCGTTATGCGTTATGCGTTATGCGTTATGCGTTATGCGTTATGCGTTATGCGTTATGCGTTATGCGTTATGCGTTATGCGTTATGCGTTATGCGTTATGCGTTATGCGTTATGCGTTATGCGTTATGCGTTATGCGTTATGCGTTATGCGTTATGCGTTATGCGTTATGAGTTTTGAATTATGCGTTATGCGATATGCGCTATGTGTTATGGGTTATGGGCTATGGTTTACGCGTTATGCGTCATGCGTTATGGGCTATGCGTTATGCGTTATGCGTTATGCGTTATGCGTTATGCGTTATGCGTTATGCGTTATGCGTTATGCGTTATGCGTTATGCGTTATGCGTTATGCGTTATGCGTTATGCGTTATGCGTTATGCGTTATGCGTTATGCGTTATGCGTTATGCGTTATGCGTTATGCGTTATGCGTTATGCGTTATGCGTTATGCGTTATGCGTTATGCGTTATGCGTTATGCGTTATGCGTTATGCGTTATGCGTTATGGGCTATACTTTATGCGTTATGCGTTATGGGTTATGCGTTATGCGTCATGGGCTATACTTTATGCGTTATGCGTTATGGGTTATGCGTTATGCGTTATGCGTTATGCGTTATGCGTTATGCGTTATGCGTTATGCGTTATGCGTTATGCGTTATGCGTTATGCGTTATGCGTTATGCGTTATGCGTTATGCGTTATGCGTTATGCGTTATGCGTTATGCGTTATGCGTTATGCGTTATGCGTTATGCGTTATGCGTTATGCGTTATGCGTTATGCGTTATGGGTTATGCGTTATGCGTTATGCGTTATGCGTTATGCCTTATGCGTTATGCGTTATGCGTTATGCGTTATGCGTTATGCGTTATGCGTTATGCGTTATGCGTTATGCGTTATGCGTTATGCGTTATGCGTTATGCGTTATGCGTTATGGGCTATACTTTATGCGTTATGCGTTATGGGTTATGCGTTATGCGTCATGGGCTATACTTTATGCGTTATGCGTTATGGGTTATGCGTTATGCGTTATGCGTTATGCGTTATGCGTTATGCGTTATGCGTTATGCGTTATGCGTTATGCGTTATGCGTTATGCGTTATGCGTTATGCGTTATGCGTTATGCGTTATGCGTTATGCGTTATGCGTTATGCGTTATGCGTTATGCGTTATGCGTTATGCGTTATGCGTTATGCGTTATGCGTTATGCGTTATGCGTTATGCGTCATGGGCTATACTTTATGCGTTATGCGTTACGCGTTATGCGTTATGCGTTATGCGTTATGGGTTATGCGTTATGCGTTATGCGTTATGCGTTATGCCTTATGCGTTATGCGTTATGCGTTATGCGTTATGCGTTATGCGTTATGCGTTATGCGTTATGCGTTATGCGTTATGCATTATGCGTTATGAGTTATGCGTTATGCGTTATGCGTTATGCGTTATGCGTTATGCGTTATGCGTTATGCGTTATGCGTTATGCGTTATGCGTTATGCGTTATGCGTTATGCGTTATGCGTTATGCGTTATGCGTTATGCGTTATGCGTTATGCGTTATGCGTTATGCGTTATGCGTTATGCGTTATGCGTTATGCGTTATGCGTTATGCGTTATGCGTTATGCGTTATGCGTTATGCGTTATGCGTTATGCGTTATGCGTTATGCGTTATGCGTTATGCGTTATGCGTTATGCGTTATGCGTTATGCGTTATGCGTTATGCGTTATGCGTTATGCGTTATGCGTTATGCGTTATGCGTTATGCGTTATGCGTTATGCGTTATGCGTTATGCGTTATGCGTTATGCGTTATGCGTTATGCGTTATGCGTTATGCGTTATGCGTTATGCGTTATGCGTTATGCGTTATGCGTTATGCGTTATGCGTTATGCGTTATGCGTTATGCGTTATGCGTTATGCGTTATGCGTTATGCGTTATGCGTTATGCGTTATGCGTTATGAGTTTTGAATTATGCGTTATGCGATATGCGCTATGTGTTATGGGTTATGGGCTATGGTTTACGCGTTATGCGTCATGCGTTATGGGCTATGCGTTATGCGTTATGCGTTATGCGTTATGCGTTATGCGTTATGGGTTATGCGTTATGCGTTATGCGTTATGCGTTATGCGTTATGCGTTATGCGTTATGCGTTATGCGTTATGCGTTATGCGTTATGCGTTATGCGTTATGCGTTATGCGTTATGCGTTATGCGTTATGCGTTATGCGTTATGCGTTATGCGTTATGCGTTATGCGTTATGCGTTATGCGTTATGCGTTATGCGTTATGCGTTATGCGTTATGCGTTATGCGTTATGCGTTATGCGTTATGCGTTATGCGTTATGCGTTATGCGTTATGCGTTATGCGTTATGCGTTATGCGTTATGCGTTATGCGTTATGCGTTATGCGTTATGCGTTATGCGTTATGCGTTATGCGTTATGCGTTATGCGTTATGCGTTATGGGCTATACTTTATGCGTTATGCGTTATGGGTTATGCGTTATGCGTCATGGGCTATACTTTATGCGTTATGCGTTATGGGTTATGCGTTATGCGTTATGCGTTATGCGTTATGCGTTATGCGTTATGCGTTATGCGTTATGCGTTATGCGTTATGCGTTATGCGTTATGCGTTATGCGTTATGCGTTATGCGTTATGCGTTATGCGTTATGCGTTATGCGTTATGCGTTATGCGTTATGCGTTATGCGTTATGCGTTATGCGTTATGCGTTATGCGTTATGGGTTATGCGTTATGCGTTATGCGTTATGCGTTATGCCTTATGCGTTATGCGTTATGCGTTATGCGTTATGCGTTATGCGTTATGCGTTATGCGTTATGCGTTATGCGTTATGCGTTATGCGTTATGCGTTATGCGTTATGCGTTATGCGTTATGCGTTATGCGTTATGCGTTATGCGTTATGCGTTATGCGTTATGCGTTATGCGTTATGCGTTATGCGTTATGCGTTATGCGTTATGCGTTATGCGTTATGCGTTATGCGTTATGCGTTATGCGTTATGCGTTATGCGTTATGCGTTATGCGTTATGCGTTATGCGTTATGCGTTATGCGTTATGCGTTATGCGTTATGCGTTATGCGTCATGCGTTATGCGTTATGCGTCATGCGTTATGCGTTATGGGTTATGCGTTATGCGTTATGCGTTATGCGTTATGCGTTATGCGTTATGCGTTATGCGTTATGCGTTATGCGTTATGCGTTATGCGTTATACGTAATGCGTTATGCGTTATGCGTTATGCGTTATGCATTATGCGTTATGAGTTTTGCAATATGCGTTATGCGATATGCGCTATGTGTTATGCGTTATGGGCTATACTTTATGCGTTATGCGTTATGGGTTATGCGTTATGCGTTATGCGTTATGCGTTATGCGTTATGCGTTATGCGTTATGCGTTATGCGTTATGCGTTATGCGTTATGCGTTATGCGTTATGCGTTATGCGTTATGCGTTATGCGTTATGCGTTATGCGTTATGCGTTATGCGTTATGCGTTATGCGTTATGCGTCATGGGCTATACTTTATGCGTTATGCGTTATGCGTTATGCGTTATGGGTTATGCGTTATGCGTTATGCGTTATGCGTTATGCCTTATGCGTTATGCGTTATGCGTTATGCGTTATGCGTTATGCGTTATGCGTTATGCGTTATGCGTTATGCGTTATGCATTATGCGTTATGAGTTATGCGTTATGCGTTATGCGTTATGCGTTATGCGTTATGCGTTATGCGTTATGCGTTATGCGTTATGCGTTATGCGTTATGCGTTATGCGTTATGCGTTATGCGTTATGCGTTATGCGTTATGCGTTATGCGTTATGCGTTATGCGTTATGCGTTATGCGTTATGCGTTATGCGTTATGCGTTATGCGTTATGCGTTATGCGTTATGCGTTATGCGTTATGCGTTATGCGTTATGCGTTATGCGTTATGCGTTATGCGTTATGCGTTATGCGTTATGCGTTATGCGTTATGCGTTATGCGTTATGCGTTATGCGTTATGCGTTATGCGTTATGCGTTATGCGTTATGTGTTATGCGTTATGCGTTATGCGTTA
Organism: Lasioglossum baleicum; assembly: GCF_051020765.1. Classification (NCBI taxonomy): domain Eukaryota; kingdom Metazoa; phylum Arthropoda; class Insecta; order Hymenoptera; family Halictidae; genus Lasioglossum; species Lasioglossum baleicum. Next base: position 164,991 of record NW_027469332.1, read on the forward strand.
TGCGTTATGCGTTATGCGTTATGCGTTATGCGTTATGCGTTATGCGTTATGAGTTTTGAATTATGCGTTATGCGATATGCGCTATGTGTTATGGGTTATGGGCTATGGTTTACGCGTTATGCGTCATGCGTTATGGGCTATGCGTTATGCGTTATGCGTTATGCGTTATGCGTTATGCGTTATGGGTTATGCGTTATGCGTTATGCGTTATGCGTTATGCGTTATGCGTTATGCGTTATGCGTTATGCGTTATGCGTTATGCGTTATGCGTTATGCGTTATGCGTTATACGTTATGCGTTATGCGTTATGCGTTATGCGTTATGCGTTATGCGTTATGCGTTATGCGTTATGCGTTATGCGTTATGCGTTATGCGTTATGCGTTATGCGTTATGCGTTATGCGTTATGCGTTATGCGTTATGCGTTATGCGTTATGCGTTATGCGTTATGCGTTATGCGTTATGCGTTATGCGTTATGCGTTATGCGTTATGCGTTATGCGTTATGCGTTATGCGTTATGCGTTATGCGTTATGCGTTATGCGTTATGCGTTATGCGTTATGCGTTATGCGTTATGCGTTATGCGTTATGCGTTATGCGTTATGCGTTATGCGTTATGCGTTATGCGTTATGCGTTATGCGTTATGCGTTATGCGTTATGCGTTATGCGTTATGCGTTATGCGTTATGCGTTATGCGTTATGCGTTATGCGTTATGCGTTATGGGCTATACTTTATGCGTTATGCGTTATGGGTTATGCGTTATGCGTCATGGGCTATACTTTATGCGTTATGCGTTATGGGTTATGCGTTATGCGTTATGCGTTATGCGTTATGCGTTATGCGTTATGCGTTATGCGTTATGCGTTATGCGTTATGCGTTATGCGTTATGCGTTATGCGTTATGCGTTATGCGTTATGCGTTATGCGTTATGCGTTATGCGTTATGCGTTATGCGTTATGCGTTATGCGTTATGCGTTATGCGTTATGCGTTATGCGTTATGCGTTATGCGTTATGCGTTATGCGTTATGCGTTATGCGTTATGCGTTATGCGTTATGCGTTATGCGTTATGCGTTATGCGTTATGCGTTATGCGTTATGCGTTATGCGTTATGCGTTATGCGTTATGCGTTATGCGTTATGCGTTATGCGTTATGCGTTATGCGTTATGCGTTATGCGTTATGCGTTATGCGTTATGCGTTATGCGTTATGCGTTATGCGTTATGCGTTATGCGTTATGCGTTATGCGTTATGCGTTATGCGTTATGCGTTATGCGTTATGCGTTATGCGTTATGCGTTATGCGTTATGCGTTATGCGTTATGCGTCATGCGTTATGCGTTATGCGTCATGCGTTATGCGTTATGGGTTATGCGTTATGCGTTATGCGTTATGCGTTATGCGTTATGCGTTATGCGTTATGCGTTATGCGTTATGCGTTATGCGTTATGCGTTATACGTAATGCGTTATGCGTTATGCGTTATGCGTTATGCATTATGCGTTATGAGTTTTGCAATATGCGTTATGCGATATGCGCTATGTGTTATGCGTTATGGGCTATACTTTATGCGTTATGCGTTATGGGTTATGCGTTATGCGTTATGCGTTATGCGTTATGCGTTATGCGTTATGCGTTATGCGTTATGCGTTATGCGTTATGCGTTATGCGTTATGCGTTATGCGTTATGCGTTATGCGTTATGCGTTATGCGTTATGCGTTATGCGTTATGCGTTATGCGTTATGCGTTATGCGTTATGCGTTATGCGTTATGCGTCATGGGCTATACTTTATGCGTTATGCGTTATGCGTTATGCGTTATGGGTTATGCGTTATGCGTTATGCGTTATGCGTTATGCCTTATGCGTTATGCGTTATGCGTTATGCGTTATGCGTTATGCGTTATGCGTTATGCGTTATGCGTTATGCGTTATGCGTTATGCATTATGCGTTATGAGTTATGCGTTATGCGTTATGCGTTATGCGTTATGCGTTATGCGTTATGCGTTATGCGTTATGCGTTATGCGTTATGCGTTATGCGTTATGCGTTATGCGTTATGCGTTATGCGTTATGCGTTATGCGTTATGCGTTATGCGTTATGCGTTATGCGTTATGCGTTATGCGTTATGCGTTATGCGTTATGCGTTATGCGTTATGCGTTATGCGTTATGCGTTATGCGTTATGCGTTATGCGTTATGCGTTATGCGTTATGCGTTATGCGTTATGCGTTATGCGTTATGCGTTATGCGTTATGCGTTATGCGTTATGCGTTATGCGTTATGCGTTATGCGTTATGCGTTATGCGTTATGTGTTATGCGTTATGCGTTATGCGTTATGCGTTATGCGTTATGCGTTATGCGTTATGCGTTATGCGTTATGCGTTATGCGTTATGAGTTTTGAATTATGCGTTATGCGATATGCGCTATGTGTTATGGGTTATGGGCTATGGTTTACGCGTTATGCGTCATGCGTTATGGGCTATGCGTTATGCGTTATGCGTTATGCGTTATGCGTTATGCGTTATGGGTTATGCGTTATGCGTTATGCGTTATGCGTTATGCGTTATGCGTTATGCGTTATGCGTTATGCGTTATGCGTTATGCGTTATGCGTTATGCGTTATGCGTTATGCGATATGCGTTATGCGTTATGCGTTATGCGTTATGCGTTATGCGTTATGCGTTATGCGTTATGCGTTATGCGTTATGCGTTATGCGTTATGCGTTATGCGTTATGCGTTATGCGTTATGCGTTATGCGTTATGCGTTATGCGTTATGCGTTATGCGTTATGCGTTATGCGTTATGCGTTATGCGTTATGCGTTATGCGTTATGCGTTATGCGTTATGCGTTATGCGTTATGCGTTATGCGTTATGCGTTATGCGTTATGCGTTATGCGTTATGCGTTATGCGTTATGCGTTATGCGTTATGCGTTATGCGTTATGCGTTATGCGTTATGCGTTATGCGTTATGGGCTATACTTTATGCGTTATGCGTTATGGGTTATGCGTTATGCGTCATGGGCTATACTTTATGCGTTATGCGTTATGGGTTATGCGTTATGCGTTATGCGTTATGCGTTATGCGTTATGCGTTATGCGTTATGCGTTATGCGTTATGCGTTATGCGTTATGCGTTATGCGTTATGCGTTATGCGTTATGCGTTATGCGTTATGCGTTATGCGTTATGCGTTATGCGTTATGCGTTATGCGTTATGCGTTATGCGTTATGCGTTATGCGTTATGCGTTATGCGTTATGCGTTATGCGTTATGCGTTATGCGTTATGCGTTATGCGTTATGCGTTATGCGTTATGCGTTATGCGTTATGCGTTATGCGTTATGCGTTATGCGTTATGCGTTATGCGTTATGCGTTATGCGTTATGCGTTATGCGTTATGCGTTATGCGTTATGCGTTATGCGTTATGCGTTATGCGTTATGCGTTATGCGTTATGCGTTATGCGTTATGCGTTATGCGTTATGCGTTATGCGTTATGCGTTATGCGTTATGCGTTATGCGTTATGCGTTATGCGTTATGCGTTATGCGTTATGCGTTATGCGTTATGCGTTATGCGTTATGCGTTATGCGTTATGCGTTATGCGTTATGCGTTATGCGTTATGCGTTATGCGTTATGCGTTATGCGTTATGCGTTATGCGTTATGCGTTATGCGTTATGCGTTATGAGTTTTGCAATATGCGTTATGCGATATGCGCTATGTGTTATGCGTTATGGGCTATACTTTATGCGTTATGCGTTATGGGTTATGCGTTATGCGGTATGCGTTATGCGTTATGCGTTATGCGTTATGCGTTATGCGTTATGCGTTATGCGTTATGCGTTATGCGTTATGCGTTATGCGTTATGCGTTATGCGTTATGCGTTATGCGTTATGCGTTATGCGTTATGCGTTATGCGTTATGCGTTATGCGTTATGCGTTATGCGTTATGCGTTATGGGTTATGCGTTATGCGTTATGCGTTATGCGTTATGCGTTATGCGTTATGCGTTATGCGTTATGCGTTATGCGTTATGCGTTATGCGTTATGCGTTATGCGTTATGCGTTATGCGTTATGCGTTATGCGTTATGCGTTATGCGTTATGCGTTATGCGTTATGCGTTATGCGTTATGCGTTATGCGTTATGCGTTATGCGTTATGCGTTATGCGTTATGCGTTATGCGTTATGCGTTATGCGTTATGCGTTATGCGTTATGCGTTATGCTTTATGCGTTATGCGTTATGCGTTATGCGTTATGCGTTATGCGTTATGCGTTATGCGTTATGCGTTATGCGTTATGCGTTATGCGTTATGCGTTATGCGTTATGCGTTATGCGTTATGCGTTATGCGTTATGCGTTATGCGTTATGCGTTATGCGTTATGCGTTATGCGTTATGCGTTATGCGTTATGCGTTCTGCGTTATGGGTTATGGGTTATGCGTTATGCGTTATGCGTTATGCGTTATGCGTTATGCGTTATGCGTTATGCGTTATGCGTTATGCGTTATGCGTTATGCGTTATGCGTTATGCGTTATGCGTTATGCGTTATGCGTTATGCGTTATGCGTTATGCGTTATGCGTTATGCGTTATGCGTTATGCGTTATGCGTTATGCGTTATGCGTTATGCGTTATGCGTTATGCGTTATGCGTTATGCGTTATGCGTTATGCGTTATGCGTTATGCGTTATGCGTTATGCGTTATGCGTTATGCGTTATGCGTTATGCGTTATGCGTTATGCGTTATGCGTTATGCGTTATGCGTTATGCGTTATGCGTTATGCGTTATGCGTTATGCGTTATGCGTTATGCGTTATGCGTTATGCGTTATGCCGTTATGCGTTATGCGTTATGCGTTATGCGTTATGCGTTATGCGTTATGCGTTATGCGTTATGCGTTATGCGTTATGCGTTATGAGTTTTGAATTATGCGTTATGCGATATGCGCTATGTGTTATGGGTTATGGGCTATGGTTTACGCGTTATGCGTTATGCGTTATGCGTTATGCGTTATGCGTTATGCGTTATGCGTTATGCGTTATGCGTTATGCGTTATGCGTTATGCGTTATGCGTTATGCGTTATGCGTTATGCGTTATGCGTTATGCGTTATGCGTTATGGGCTATACTTTATGCGTTATGCGTTATGGGTTATGCGTTATGCGTCATGGGCTATACTTTATGCGTTATGCGTTATGGGTTATGCGTTATGCGTTATGCGTTATGCGTTATGCGTTATGCGTTATGCGTTATGCGTTATGCGTTATGCGTTATGCGTTATGCGTTATGCGTTATGCGTTATGCGTTATGCGTTATGCGTTATGCGTTATGCGTTATGCGTTATGCGTTATGCGTTATGCGTTATGCGTTATGCGTTATGCGTTATGCGTTATGCGTTATGCGTTATGCGTTATGCGTTATGCGTTATGCGTTATGCGTTATGCGTTATGCGTTATGCGTTATGCGTTATGCGTTATGCGTTATGCGTTATGCGTTATGCGTTATGCGTTATGCGTTATGCGTTATGCGTTATGCGTTATGCGTTATGCGTTATGCGTTATGCGTTATGCGTTATGCGTTATGCGTTATGCGTTATGCGTTATGCGTTATGCGTTATGCGTTATGCGTTATGCGTTATGCGTTATGCGTTATGCGTTATGCGTTATGCGTTATGCGTTATGCGTTATGCGTTATGCGTTATGCGTTATGCGTTATGCGTTATGCGTTATGCGTTATGCGTTATGCGTTATGCGTTATGCGTTATGCGTTATGCGTTATGCGTTATGCGTTATGCGTTATGCGTTATGCGTTATGCGTTATGAGTTTTGCAATATGCGTTATGCGATATGCGCTATGTGTTATGCGTTATGGGCTATACTTTATGCGTTATGCGTTATGGGTTATGCGTTATGCGGTATGCGTTATGCGTTATGCGTTATGGGTTATGCGTTATGCGGTATGCGTTATGCGTTATGCGTTATGCGTTATGCGTTATGCGTTATGCGTTATGCGTTATGCGTTATGCGTTATGCGTTATGCGTTATGCGTTATGCGTTATGCGTTATGCGTTATGCGTTATGCGTTATGCGTTATGCGTTATGCGTTATGGGTTATGCGTTATGCGTTATGCGTTATGCGTTATGCGTTATGCGTTATGCGTTATGCGTTATGCGTTATGCGTTATGCGTTATGCGTTATGCGTTATGCGTTATGGGTTATGCGTTATGCGTTATGCGTTATGCGTTATGCGTTATGCGTTATGCGTTATGCGTTATGCGTTATGCGTTATGCGTTATGCGTTATGCGTTATGCGTTATGCGTTATGCGTTATGCGTTATGCGTTATGCGTTATGCGTTATGCGTTATGCGTTATGCGTTATGCGTTATGCGTTATGCGTTATGCGTTATGCGTTATGCGTTATGCGTTTATGCGTTATGCGTTATGCGTTATGCGTTATGCGTTATGCGTTATGCGTTATGCGTTATGCGTTATGCGTTATGCGTTATGCGTTATGCGTTATGCGTTATGCGTTATGCGTTATGCGTTATGCGTTATGCGTTATGCGTTATGCGTTATGCGTTATGCGTTATGCGTTATGCGTTATGCGTTATGCGTTATGCGTTATGCGTTATGCGTTATGCGTTATGCGTTATGCGTTATGCGTTATGCGTTATGCGTTATGCGTTATGCGTTATGCGTTATGCGTTATGCGTTATGCGTTATGCGTTATGCGTTATGCGTTATGCGTTATGCGTTATGCGTTATGCGTTATGCGTTATGCGTTATGCGTTATGCGTTATGCGTTATGCGTTATGCGTTATGCGTTATGCGTTATGCGTTATGCGTTATGCGTTATGCGTTATGCGTTATGCGTTCTGCGTTATGGGTTATGGGTTATGCGTTATGCGTTATGCGTTATGCGTTATGCGTTATGCGTTATGCGTTATGCGTTATGCGTTATGCGTTATGCGTTATGCGTTATGCGTTATGCGTTATGCGTTATGCGTTATGCGTTATGCGTTATGCGTTATGCGTTATGCGTTATGCGTTATGCGTTATGCGTTATGCGTTATGCGTTATGCGTTATGCGTTATGCGTTATGCGTTATGCGTTATGCGTTATGCGTTATGCGTTATGCGTTATGCGTTATGCGTTATGCGTTATGCGTTATGCGTTATGCGTTATGCGTTATGCGTTATGCGTTATGCGTTATGCGTTATGCGTTATGCGTTATGCGTTATGCGTTATGCGTTATGCGTTATGCGTTATGCGTTATGCGTTATGCGTTATGCGTTATGCGTTATGCGTTATGCGTTATGCGTTATGCGTTATGCGTTATGCGTTATGCGTTATGCGTTATGCGTTATGCGTTATGCGTTATGCGTTATGCGTTATGCGTTATGCGTTATGCGTTATGCGTTATGCGTTATGCGTTATGCGTTATGCGTTATGCGTTATGCGTTATGCGTTATGCGTTATGCGTTATGCGTTATGCGTTATGCGTTATGCGTTATGCGTTATGCGTTATGCGTTATGCGTTATGCGTTATGCGTTATGCGTTATGCGTTATGCGTTGCGTTATGCGTTATGCGTTATTCGTTATGCGTTATGCGTTATGCGTTATGGGTTATGAGTTTTGCTTTACGCGTTAAGCGTTATGCGCTATGGGTTATGCGTTATGCGTTATGCGTTATGCGTTATGCGTTATGCGTTATGCGTTATGCGTTATGCGTTATGCGTTATGCGTTATGCGTTATGCGTTATGCGTTATGCGTTATGCGTTATGCGTTATGCGTTATGCGTTATGCGTTATGCGTTATGCGTTATGAGTTTTGCTTTACGCGTTAAGCGTTATGCGCTATGGGTTATGCGTTATGCGTTATGCGTTATGCGTTATGCGTGATGCGTTATGCGTAATGCGTTATGCGTTATGCGTTATGCGTTATGCGTTATGCGTTATGCGTTATGCGTTTTGCGTTATGCGTTATGCGTTATGCGTTATGCGTTATGCGTTATGCGTTATGCGTTATGCGTTATGCGTTATGCGTTATGCGTTATGCGTTATGCGTTATGCGCTATGGGTTATGCGTTATGCGTTATGCGTTATGCGTTATGCGTTATGCGTTATGCGTTATGCGTTATGCGTTATGCGTTATGCGTTATGCGTTATGCGTTATGCGTTATGCGTTATGCGTTATGCGTTATGCGTTATGCGTTATGCGTTATGCGTTATGCGTTATGCGTTATGCGTTATGCGATATGCGTTATGCGTTATGCGTTATGCGTTATGCGTTATGCGTTATGCGTTATGCGTTATGCGTTATGCGTTATGCGTTATGCGTTATGCGTTATGCGTTATGCGTTATGCGTTATGCGTTATGCGTTATGCGTTATGCGTTATGCGTTATGCGTTATGCGTTATGCGTTATGCGTTATGCGTTATGCGTTATGCGTTATGCGTTATGCGTTATGCGTTATGCGTTATGCGTTATGCGTTATGCGTTATGCGTTATGCGTTATGCGTTATGCGTTATGCGTTATGCGTTATGCGTTATGCGTTATGCGTTATGCGTTATGGGTTATGCGTTATGCGTTATGCGTTATGCGTTATGCGTTATGCGTTATGGGTTATGCGTTATGCGTTATGCGTTATGCGTTATGCGTTATGCGTTATGCGTTATGCGTTATGCGTTATGCGTTATGCGTTATGCGTTATGCGTTATGCGTTATGCGTTATGCGTTATGCGTTATGCGTTATGCGTTATGCGTTATGCGTTATGCGTTATGCGTTATGCGTTATGCGTTATGCGTTATGCGTTATGCGTTATGCGTTATGCGTTATGCGTTATGCGTTATGCGTTATGCGTTATGCGTTATGCGTTATGCGTTATGCGTTATGCGTTATGGGTTATGCGTTATGCGTTATGCGTTATGCGTTATGCGCTATGGGTTATGCGTTATGCGTTATGCGTTATGCGTTATGCGTTATGCGTTATGCGCTATGGGTTATGCGTTATGCGTTATGCGTTATGCGTTATGCGTTATGCGTTATGCGTTATGCGTTATGCGTTATGCGTTATGCGTTATGCGTTATGCGTTATGCGTTATGCGTTATGCGTTATGCGTTATGCGTTATGCGTTATGCGTTATGCGTTATGCGTTATGCGTTATGCGTTATGCGTTATGCGTTATGCGTTATGCGTTATGCGTTATGCGTTATGCGTTTTGCGTTATGCGTTATGCGTTATGCGTTATGCGTTATGCGTTATGCGTTATGCGTTATGCGTTATGCGTTATGCGTTATGCGTTATGCGTTATGCGTTATGCGTTATGCGTTATGCGTTATGCGTTATGCGTTATGCGTTATGCGTTATGCGTTATGCGTTATGCGTTATGCGTTATGCGTTATGCGTTATGCGTTATGCGTTATGCGTTATGCGTTATGCGTTATGCGTTATGCGTTATGCGTTATGCGCTATGCGTTATGCGCGATGCGTTATGCGTTATGCGTTATGCGTTATGCGTTATGCGTTATGCGTTATGCGTTATGCGTTATGCGTTATGCGTTATGCGTTATGCGTTATGCGTTATGCGTTATGCGTTATGCGTTATGCGTTATGCGTTATGCGTTATGCGTTATGCGTTATGCGTTATGCGTTATGCGTTATGCGTTATGCGTTATGCGTTATGCGTTATGCGTTATGCGTTATGCGTTATGCGTTATGCGTTATGCGTTATGCGTTATGCGTTATGCGTTATGCGTTATGCGTTATGCGTTATGCGTTATGCGTTATGCGTTATGCGTTATGCGTTATGCGTTATGCGTTATGCGTTATGCGTTATGCGTTATGCGCTATGCGCTATGGGTTATGCGTTATGCGTTATGCGTTATGCGTTATGCGTTATGCGTTATGCGCTATGGGTTATGCGTTATGCGTTATGCGTTATGCGTTATGCGTTATGCGTTATGCGCTATGGGTTATGCGTTATGCGTTATGCGTTATGCGTTATGCGTTATGCGTTATGCGTTATGCGTTATGCGTTATGCGTTATGCGTTATGCGTTATGCGTTAAGCGTTATGCGTTATGCGTTATGCGTTATGCGTTATGCGTTATGCGTTATGCGTTATGCGTTATGCGTTATGCGTTATGCGTTATGCGTTATGCGTTATGCGTTATGCGTTATGCGTTATGCGTTATGCGTTATGCGTTATGCGTTATGCGTTATGCGTTATGCGTTATGCGTTATGCGTTATGCGTTATGCGTTATGCGTTATGCGTTAAGCGTTATGCGTTATGCGTTATGCGTTATGCGTTATGCGTTATGCGTTATGCGTTATGCGTTATGCGTTATGCGTTATGCGTTATGCGTTATGCGTTATGCGTTATGCGTTATGCGTTATGCGTTATGCGTTATGCGTTATGCGTTATGCGTTATGCGTTATGCGTTATGCGTTATGCGTTATGCGTTATGCGTTATGCGTTATGCGTTATGCGTTATGCGTTATGCGTTATGCGTTATGCGTTATGCGTTATGCGTTATGCGTTATGCGTTATGCGTTATGCGTTATGCGTTATGCGTTATGCGTTATGCGTTATGCGTTATGCGTTATGCGTTATGCGTTATGCGTTATGCGTTATGCGTTATGCGTTATGCGTTATGCGTTATGCGTTATGCGTTATGCGTTATGCGTTATGCGTTATGCGTTATGCGTTATGCGTTATGCGTTATGCGTTATGCGTTATGCGTTATGCGTTATGCGTTATGCGTTATGCGTTATGCGTTATGCGTTATGCGTTATGCGTTATGCGTTATGCGTTATGCGTTATGCGTTATGCGTTATGCGTTATGCGTTATGCGTTATGCGTTATGCGTTATGCGTTATGCGTTATGCGTTATGCGTTATGCGTTATGCGTTATGCGTTATGCGTTATGCGTTATGCGTTATGCGTTATGCGTTATGCGTTATGCGTTATGCGTTATGCGTTATGCGTTATGCGTTATGCGTTATGCGTTATGCGTTATGCGTTATGCGTTATGCGTTATGCGTTATGCGTTATGCGTTATGCGTTATGCGTTATGCGTTATGCGTTATGCGTTATGGGTTATGAGTTTTGCGTTACGCGTTAAGCGTTATGCGCTATGGGTTATGCGTTATGCGTTATGCGTTATGCGTTATGCGTTATGCGTTATGCGTTATGCGTTATGCGTTATGCGTTATGCGTTATGCGTTATGCGTTATGCGTTATGCGTTATGCGTTATGAGTTTTGCTTTACGCGTTAAGCGTTATGCGCTATGGGTTATGCGTTATGCGTTATGCGTTATGCGTTATGCGTGATGCGTTATGCGTAATGCGTTATGCGTTATGCGTTATGCGTTATGCGTTATGCGTTATGCGTTATGCGTTTTGCGTTATGCGTTATGCGTTATGCGTTATGGGTTATGCGTTATGCGTTATGCGTTATGCGTTATGCGTTATGCGTTATGCGTTATGCGTTATGCGTTATGCGTTATGCGTTATGCGTTATGCGTTATGCGTTATGCGTTATGCGTTATGCGTTATGCGTTATGCGTTATGCGTTATGGGTTATGAGTTTTGCTTTACGCGTTAAGCGTTATGCGCTATGGGTTATGCGTTATGCGTTATGCGTTATGCGTTATGCGTTATGCGTTATGCGTTATGCGTTATGCGTTATGCGTTATGCGTTATGCGTTATGCGTTATGCGTTATGCGTTATGCGTTATGCGTTATGCGTTATGCGTTATGCGTTATGCGTTATGCGTTATGCGTTATGCGTTATGCGTTATGCGTTATGCGTTATGAGTTTTGCTTTACGCGTTAAGCGTTATGCGCTATGGGTTATGCGTTATGCGTTATGCGTTATGCGTTATGCGTGATGCGTTATGCGTAATGCGTTATGCGTTATGCGTTATGCGTTATGCGTTATGCGTTATGCGTTATGCGTTTTGCGTTATGCGTTATGCGTTATGCGTTATGCGTTATGCGTTATTCGTTATGCGTTATGCGTTATGCGTTATGGGTTATGAGTTTTGCTTTACGCGTTAAGCGTTATGCGCTATGGGTTATGCGTTATGCGTTATGCGTTATGCGTTATGCGTTATGCGTTATGCGTTATGCGTTATGCGTTATGCGTTATGCGTTATGCGTTATGCGTTATGCGTTATGCGTTATGCGTTATGCGTTATGCGTTATGCGTTATGCGTTATGCGTTATGCGTTATGCGTTATGCGTTATGAGTTTTGCTTTACGCGTTAAGCGTTATGCGCTATGGGTTATGCGTTATGCGTTATGCGTTATGCGTTATGCGTGATGCGTTATGCGTAATGCGTTATGCGTTATGCGTTATGCGTTATGCGTTATGCGTTATGCGTTATGCGTTATGCGTTTTGCGTTATGCGTTATGCGTTATGCGTTATGCGTTATGCGTTATGCGTTATGCGTTATGCGTTATGCGTTATGCGTTATGCGTTATGCGTTATGCGTTATGCGTTATGCGTTATGCGTTATGCGTTATGCGTTATGCGTTATGCGTTATGCGTTATGCGTTATGCGTTATGCGTTATGCGTTATGCGTTATGCGTTATGCGTTATGCGTTATGCGTTATGCGTTATGCGTTATGCGTTATGCGTTATGCGTTATGAGTTTTGCTTTACGCGTTATGCGCTATGGGTTATGCGTTATGCGTTATGCGTTATGCGTTATGCGTTATGCGTTATGCGTTATGCGTTATGCGTTATGCGTTATGCGTTATGCGTTATGCGTTATGCGTTATGCGTTATGCGTTATGCGTTATGCGTTATGCGTTATGCGTTATGCGTTATGCGTTATGCGTTATGCGTTATGCGTTATGCGTTATGCGTTATGCGTTATGCGTTATGCGTTATGCGTTATGCGTTATGCGTTATGCGTTATGCGTTATGCGTTATGCGTTATGCGTTATGCGTTATGCGTTATGCGTTATGCGTTATGCGTTATGCGTTATGCGTTATGCGTTATGCGTTATGCGTTATGCGTTATGCGTTATGCGTTATGCGTTATGCGTTATGCGTTATGAGTTTTGCTTTACGCGTTATGCGCTATGGGTTATGCGTTATGCGTTATGCGTTATGCGTTATGCGTTATGCGTTATGCGTTATGCGTTATGCGTTATGCGTTATGCGTTATGCGTTATGCGTTATGCGTTATGCGTTATGCGTTATGCGTTATGCGTTATGCGTTATGCGTTATGCGTTATGCGTTATGCGTTATGCGTTATGCGTTATGCGTTATGCGTTATGCGTTATGCGTTATGCGTTATGCGTTATGCGTTATGCGTTATGCGTTATGCGTTATGCGTTATGCGTTATGCGTTATGCGTTATGCGTTATGCGTTATGCGTTATGCGTTATGCGTTATGCGTTATGCGTTATGCGTTATGCGTTATGCGTTATGCGTTATGCGTTATGCGTTATGCGCTATGGGTTATGCGTTATGCGTTATGCGTTATGCGTTATGCGTTATGCGTTATGCGCTATGGGTTATGCGTTGCGTTATGCGTTATGCGTTATGCGTTATGCGTTATGCGTTATGCGTTATGCGTTATGCGTTATGCGTTATGCGTTATGCGTTATGCGTTATGCGTTATGCGTGATGCGTTATGCGTAATGCGTTATGCGTTATGCGTTATGCGTTATGCGTTATGCGTTATGCGTTATGCGTTATGCGTTATGCGTTATGCGTTATGCGTTATGCGTTATGCGTTATGCGTTATGCGTTATGCGTTATGCGTTATGCGTTATGCGTTATGCGTTATGCGTTATGCGTTATGCGTTATGCGTTATGCGTTATGCGTTATGCGTTATGCGCTATGGGTTATGCGTTATGCGTTATGCGTTATGCGTTATGCGTTATGCGTTATGCGCTATGGGTTATGCGTTATGCGTTATGCGTTATGCGTTATGCGTTATGCGTTATGCGTTATGCGTTATGCGTTATGCGTTATGCGTTATGCGTTATGCGTTATGCGTTATGCGTTATGCGTTATGCGTTATGCGTTATGCGTTATGCGTTATGCGTTATGCGTTATGCGTTATGCGTTATGCGTTATGCGTTATGCGTTATGCGTTATGCGTTATGCGTTATGCGTTATGCGTTATGCGTTATGCGTTATGCGTTATGCGTTATGCGTTATGCGTTATGCGTTATGCGTTATGCGTTATGCGTATGCGTTATGCGTTATGCGTTATGCGTTATGCGTTATGCGTTATGCGTTATGCGTTATGCGTTATGCGTTATGCGTTATGCGTTATGCGTTATGCGTTATGCGTTATGCGTTATGCGTTATGCGTTATGCGTTATGCGTTATGCGTTATGCGTTATGCGTTATGCGTTATGCGTTATGCGTTATGCGTTATGCGTTATGCGTTATGCGTTATGCGTTATGCGTTATGCGTTATGCGTTATGCGTTATGCGTTATGCGTTATGCGTTATGCGTTATGCGTTATGCGTTATGCGTTATGCGTTATGCGTTATGCGTTATGCGTTATGCGTTATGCGTTATGCGTTATGCGTTATGCGTTATGCGTTATGCGTTATGCGTTATGCGTTATGCGTTATGCGTTATGCGTTATGCGTTATGCGTTATGCGTTATGCGTTATGCGTTATGCGTTATGCGTTATGCGTTATGCGTTATGCGTTATGCGTTATGCGTTATGCGTTATGCGTTATGCGTTATGCGTTATGCGTTATGCGTTATGCGTTATGCGTTATGCGTTATGCGTTATGCGTTATGCGTTATGCGTTATGCGTTATGGGTTATGAGTTTTGCTTTACGCGTTAAGCGTTATGCGCTATGGGTTATGCGTTATGCGTTATGCGTTATGCGTTATGCGTTATGCGTTATGCGTTATGCGTTATGCGTTATGCGTTATGAGTTTTGCTTTACGCGTTAAGCGTTATGCGCTATGGGTTATGCGTTATGCGTTATGCGTTATGCGTTATGCGCTATGGGTTATGCGTTATGCGTTATGCGTTATGCGTTATGCGTGATGCGTTATGCGTAATGCGTTATGCGTTATGCGTTATGCGTTATGCGTTATGCGTTATGCGTTATGCGTTATGCGTTTCGCGTTATGCGTTATGCGTTATGCGTTATGCGTTATGCGTTATGCGTTATGCGTTATGCGTTATGCGTTATGCGTTATGCGTTATGCGTTATGCGTTATGCGTTATGCGTTATGCGTTATGCGTTATGCGTTATGCGTTATGCGTTATGCGTTATGCGTTATGCGTTATGCGTTATGCGTTATGCGTTATGCGTTATGCGTTATGCGTTATGCGTTATGCGTTATGCGTTATGCGTTATGCGTTATGCGTTATGCGTTATGCGTTATGCGTTATGCGTTATGCGTTATGCGTTATGCGTTATGCGTTATGCGTTATGCGTTATGCGTTATGCGTTATGCGTTATGCGTTATGCGTTATGCGTTATGCGTTATGCGTTATGCGTTATGCGTTATGCGTTATGCGTTATGCGTTATGCGTTATGGGTTATGAGTTTTGCTTTACGCGTTAAGCGTTATGCGCTATGGGTTATGCGTTATGCGTTATGCGTTATGCGTTATGCGTTATGCGTTATGCGTTATGCGTTATGCGTTATGCGTTATGCGTTATGCGTTATGCGTTATGCGTTATGCGTTATGCGTTATGCGTTATGCGTTATGCGTTATGCGTTATGCGTTATGCGTTATGCGTTATGCGTTATGCGTTATGCGTTATGCGTTATGCGTTATGCGTTATGCGTTATGCGTTATGCGTTATGCGTTATGCGTTATGCGTTATGCGTTATGCGTTATGCGTTATGCGTTATGCGTTATGCGTTATGCGTTATGCGTTATGCGTTATGCGTTATGCGTTATGCGTTATGCGTTATGCGTTATGCGTTATGCGTTATGCGTTATGCGTTATGCGTTATGCGTGATGCGTTATGCGTGATGCGTTATGCGTTATGCGTTATGCGTTATGCGTTATGCGTTATGCGTTATGCGTTATGCGTTTTGCGTTATGCGTTATGCGTTATGCGTTATGCGTTATTCGTTATGCGTTATGCGTTATGCGTTATGGGTTATGAGTTTTGCTTTACGCGTTAAGCGTTATGCGCTATGGGTTATGCGTTATGCGTTATGCGTTATGCGTTATGCGTTATGCGTTATGCGTTATGCGTTATGCGTTATGCGTTATGCGTTATGCGTTATGAGTTTTGCTTTACGCGTTAAGCGTTATGCGCTATGGGTTATGCGTTATGCGTTATGCGTTATGCGTTATGCGTGATGCGTTATGCGTAATGCGTTATGCGTTATGCGTTATGCGTTATGCGTTATGCGTTATGCGTTATGCGTTATGCGTTATGCGTTATGGGTTATGAGTTTTGCTTTACGCGTTAAGCGTTATGCGCTATGGGTTATGCGTTATGCGTTATGCGTTATGCGTTATGCGTTATGCGTTATGCGTTATGCGTTATGCGTTATGCGTTATGCGTTATGCGTTATGCGTTATGCGTTATGCGTTATGCGTTATGCGTTATGCGTTATGCGTTATGCGTTATGCGTTATGCGTTATGCGTTATGCGTTATGCGTTATGCGTTATGCGTTATGCGTTATGCGTTATGCGTTATGCGTTATGCGTTATGCGTTATGCGTTATGCGTTATGCGTTATGCGTTATGCGTTATGCGTTATGCGTTATGCGTTATGCGTTATGCGTTATGCGTTATGCGTTATGCGTTATGCGTTATGCGTTATGCCTTATGCGTTATGCGTTATGCGTTATGCGTTATGCGTTATGCGTTATGCGTTATGCGTTATGCGTTATGCGTTATGCGTTATGCGTTATGCGTTATGCGTTATGCGTGATGCGTTATGCGTTATGCGTTATGCGTTATGCGTTATGCGTTATGCGTTATGCGTTATGCGTTATGCGTTATGCGTTATGCGTTATGCGTTATGCGTTATGCGTTATGCGTTATGCCTTATGCGTTATGCGTTATGCGTTATGCGTTATGCGTTATGCGTTATGCGTTATGCGTTATGCGTTATGCGTTATGCGTTATGCGTTATGCGTTATGCGTTATGCGTGATGCGTTATGCGTAATGCGTTATGCGTTATGCGTTATGCGTTATGCGTTATGCGTTATGCGTTATGCGTTATGCGTTATGCGTTATGGGTTATGAGTTTTGCTTTACGCGTTAAGCGTTATGCGCTATGGGTTATGCGTTATGCGTTATGCGTTATGCGTTATGCGTTATGCGTTATGCGTTATGCGTTATGCGTTATGCGTTATGCGTTATGCGTTATGCGTTATGCGTTATGCGTTATGCGTTATGCGTTATGCGTTATGCGTTATGCGTTATGCGTTATGCGTTATGCGTTATGCGTTATGCGTTATGCGTTATGCGTTATGCGTTATGCGTTATGCGTTATGCGTTATGCGTTATGCGTTATGCGTTATGCGTTATGCGTTATGCGTTATGCGTTATGCGTTATGCGTTATGCGTTATGCGTTATGCGTTATGCGTTATGCGTTATGCGTTATGCGTTATGCGTTATGCGTTATGCGTTATGCGTTATGCGTTATGCGTTATGCGTTATGCGTTATGCGTTATGCGTTATGCGTTATGCGTTATGCGTTATGCGTTATGCGTTATGCGTTATGCGTTATGCGTTATGCGTTATGCGTTATGCGTTATGCGTTATGCGTTATGCGTTATGAGTTTTGCTTTACGCGTTATGCGCTATGGGTTATGCGTTATGCGTTATGCGTTATGCGTTATGCGTTATGCGTTATGCGTTATGCGTTATGCGTTATGCGTTATGCGTTATGCGTTATGCGTTATGCGTTATGCGTTATGCGTTATGCGTTATGCGTTATGCGTTATGCGTTATGCGTTATGCGTTATGCGTTATGCGTTATGCGTTATGCGTTATGCGTTATGCGTTATGCGTTATGCGTTATGCGTTATGCGTTATGCGTTATGCGTTATGCGTTATGCGTTATGCGTTATGCGTTATGCGTTATGCGTTATGCGTTATGCGTTATGCGTTATGCGTTATGCGTTATGCGTTATGCGTTATGCGTTATGCGTTATGCGTTATGCGTTATGCGTTATGCGCTATGGGTTATGCGTTATGCGTTATGCGTTATGCGTTATGCGTTATGCGTTATGCGCTATGGGTTATGCGTTATGCGTTATGCGTTATGCGTTATGCGTTATGCGTTATGCGTTATGCGTTATGCGTTATGCGTTATGCGTTATGCGTTATGCGTTATGCGTTATGCGTTATGCGTGATGCGTTATGCGTAATGCGTTATGCGTTATGCGTTATGCGTTATGCGTTATGCGTTATGCGTTATGCGTTATGCGTTATGCGTTATGCGTTATGCGTTATGCGTTATGCGTTATGCGTTATGCGTTATGCGTTATGCGTTATGCGTTATGCGTTATGCGTTATGCGTTATGCGTTATGCGTTATGCGTTATGCGTTATGCGTTATGCGTTATGCGCTATGGGTTATGCGTTATGCGTTATGCGTTATGCGTTATGCGTTATGCGTTATGCGCTATGGGTTATGCGTTATGCGTTATGCGTTATGCGTTATGCGTTATGCGTTATGCGTTATGCGTTATGCGTTATGCGTTATGCGTTATGCGTTATGCGTTATGCGTTATGCGTTATGCGTTATGCGTTATGCGTTATGCGTTATGCGTTATGCGTTATGCGTTATGCGTTATGCGTTATGCGTTATGCGTTATGCGTTATGCGTTATGCGTTATGCGTTATGCGTTATGCGTTATGCGTTATGCGTTATGCGTTATGCGTTATGCGTTATGCGTTATGCGTTATGCGTTATGCGTTATGCGTTATGCGTTATGCGTTATGCGTTATGCGTTATGCGTTATGCGTTATGCGTTATGCGTTATGCGTTATGCGTTATGCGTTATGCGTTATGCGTTATGCGTTATGCGTTATGCGTTATGCGTTATGCGTTATGCGTTATGCGTTATGCGTTATGCGTTATGCGTTATGCGTTATGCGTTATGCGTTATGCGTTATGCGTTATGCGTTATGCGTTATGCGTTATGCGTTATGCGTTATGCGTTATGCGTTATGCGTTATGCGTTATGCGTTATGCGTTATGCGTTATGCGTTATGCGTTATGCGTTATGCGTTATGCGTTATGCGTTATGCGTTATGCGTTATGCGTTATGCGTTATGCGTTATGCGTTATGCGTTATGCGTTATGCGTTATGCGTTATGCGTTATGCGTTATGCGTTATGCGTTATGCGTTATGCGTTATGCGTTATGCGTTATGCGTTATGCGTTATGCGTTATGCGTTATGCGTTATGCGTTATGCGTTATGCGTTATGCGTTATGCGTTATGCGTTATGCGTTATGCGTTATGCGTTATGCGTTATGCGTTATGCGTTATGCGTTATGCGTTATGCGTTATGGGTTATGAGTTTTGCTTTACGCGTTAAGCGTTATGCGCTATGGGTTATGCGTTATGCGTTATGCGTTATGCGTTATGCGTTATGCGTTATGCGTTATGCGTTATGCGTTATGCGTTATGAGTTTTGCTTTACGCGTTAAGCGTTATGCGCTATGGGTTATGCGTTATGCGTTATGCGTTATGCGTTATGCGCTATGGGTTATGCGTTATGCGTTATGCGTTATGCGTTATGCGTGATGCGTTATGCGTAATGCGTTATGCGTTATGCGTTATGCGTTATGCGTTATGCGTTATGCGTTATGCGTTATGCGTTTCGCGTTATGCGTTATGCGTTATGCGTTATGCGTTATGCGTTATGCGTTATGCGTTATGCGTTATGCGTTATGCGTTATGCGTTATGCGTTATGCGTTATGCGTTATGCGTTATGCGTTATGCGTTATGCGTTATGCGTTATGCGTTATGCGTTATGCGTTATGCGTTATGCGTTATGCGTTATGCGTTATGCGTTATGCGTTATGCGTTATGCGTTATGCGTTATGCGTTATGCGTTATGCGTTATGCGTTATGCGTTATGCGTTATGCGTTATGCGTTATGCGTTATGCGTTATGCGTTATGCGTTATGCGTTATGCGTTATGCGTTATGCGTTATGCGTTATGCGTTATGCGTTATGCGTTATGCGTTATGCGTTATGCGTTATGCGTTATGCGTTATGCGTTATGCGTTATGCGTTATGCGTTATGCGTTATGGGTTATGAGTTTTGCTTTACGCGTTAAGCGTTATGCGCTATGGGTTATGCGTTATGCGTTATGCGTTATGCGTTATGCGTTATGCGTTATGCGTTATGCGTTATGCGTTATGCGTTATGCGTTATGCGTTATGCGTTATGCGTTATGCGTTATGCGTTATGCGTTATGCGTTATGCGTTATGCGTTATGCGTTATGCGTTATGCGTTATGCGTTATGCGTTATGCGTTATGCGTTATGCGTTATGCGTTATGCGTTATGCGTTATGCGTTATGCGTTATGCGTTATGCGTTATGCGTTATGCGTTATGCGTTATGCGTTATGCGTTATGCGTTATGCGTTATGCGTTATGCGTTATGCGTTATGCGTTATGCGTTATGCGTTATGCGTTATGCGTTATGCGTTATGCGTTATGCGTTATGCGTTATGCGTTATGCGTTATGCGTTATGCGTTATGCGTGATGCGTTATGCGTGATGCGTTATGCGTTATGCGTTATGCGTTATGCGTTATGCGTTATGCGTTATGCGTTATGCGTTTTGCGTTATGCGTTATGCGTTATGCGTTATGCGTTATTCGTTATGCGTTATGCGTTATGCGTTATGGGTTATGAGTTTTGCTTTACGCGTTAAGCGTTATGCGCTATGGGTTATGCGTTATGCGTTATGCGTTATGCGTTATGCGTTATGCGTTATGCGTTATGCGTTATGCGTTATGCGTTATGCGTTATGCGTTATGAGTTTTGCTTTACGCGTTAAGCGTTATGCGCTATGGGTTATGCGTTATGCGTTATGCGTTATGCGTTATGCGTGATGCGTTATGCGTAATGCGTTATGCGTTATGCGTTATGCGTTATGCGTTATGCGTTATGCGTTATGCGTTATGCGTTATGCGTTATGGGTTATGAGTTTTGCTTTACGCGTTAAGCGTTATGCGCTATGGGTTATGCGTTATGCGTTATGCGTTATGCGTTATGCGTTATGCGTTATGCGTTATGCGTTATGCGTTATGCGTTATGCGTTATGCGTTATGCGTTATGCGTTATGCGTTATGCGTTATGCGTTATGCGTTATGCGTTATGCGTTATGCGTTATGCGTTATGCGTTATGCGTTATGCGTTATGCGTTATGCGTTATGCGTTATGCGTTATGCGTTATGCGTTATGCGTTATGCGTTATGCGTTATGCGTTATGCGTTATGCGTTATGCGTTATGCGTTATGCGTTATGCGTTATGCGTTATGCGTTATGCGTTATGCGTTATGCGTTATGCGTTATGCGTTATGCCTTATGCGTTATGCGTTATGCGTTATGCGTTATGCGTTATGCGTTATGCGTTATGCGTTATGCGTTATGCGTTATGCGTTATGCGTTATGCGTTATGCGTTATGCGTGATGCGTTATGCGTAATGCGTTATGCGTTATGCGTTATGCGTTATGCGTTATGCGTTATGCGTTATGCGTTATGCGTTATGCGTTATGGGTTATGAGTTTTGCTTTACGCGTTAAGCGTTATGCGCTATGGGTTATGCGTTATGCGTTATGCGTTATGCGTTATGCGTTATGCGTTATGCGTTATGCGTTATGCGTTATGCGTTATGCGTTATGCGTTATGCGTTATGCGTTATGCGTTATGCGTTATGCGTTATGCGTTATGCGTTATGCGTTATGCGTTATGCGTTATGCGTTATGCGTTATGCGTTATGCGTTATGCGTTATGCGTTATGCGTTATGCGTTATGCGTTATGCGTTATGCGTTATGCGTTATGCGTTATGCGTTATGCGTTATGCGTTATGCGTTATGCGTTATGCGTTATGCGTTATGCGTTATGCGTTATGCGTTATGCGTTATGCGTTATGCGTTATGCGTTATGCGTTATGCCTTATGCGTTATGCGTTATGCGTTATGCGTTATGCGTTATGCGTTATGCGTGATGCGTTATGCGTAATGCGTTATGCGTTATGCGTTATGCGTTATGCGTTATGCGTTATGCGTTATGCGTTATGCGTTATGCGTTATGGGTTATGAGTTTTGCTTTACGCGTTAAGCGTTATGCGCTATGGGTTATGCGTTATGCGTTATGCGTTATGCGTTATGCGTTATGCGTTATGCGTTATGCGTTATGCGTTATGCGTTATGCGTTATGCGTTATGCGTTATGCGTTATGCGTTATGCGTTATGCGTTATGCGTTATGCGTTATGCGTTATGCGTTATGCGTTATGCGTTATGCGTTATGCGTTATGCGTTATGCGTTATGCGTTATGCGTTATGCGTTATGCGTTATGCGTTATGCGTTATGCGTTATGCGTTATGCGTTATGCGTTATGCGTTATGCGTTATGCGTTATGCGTTATGCGTTATGCGTTATGCGTTATGCGTTATGCGTTATGCGTTATGCGTTATGCGTTATGCCTTATGCGTTATGCGTTATGCGTTATGCGTTATGCGTTATGCGTTATGCGTTATGCGTTATGCGTTATGCGTTATGCGTTATGCGTTATGCGTTATGCGTTATGCGTTATGCGTTATGCGTTATGCGTTATGCGTTATGCGTTATGCGTTATGCGTTATGCGTTATGCGTTTTGCTTTACGCGTTAAGCGCTATGCGCTATGGGTTATGCGTTATGCGTTATGCGTTATGCGTTATGCGTTATGCGTTATGCGTTATGCGTTATGCGTTATGCGTTATGCGTTATGCGTTATGCGTTATGCGTTATGCGTTATGCGTTATGCGTTATGCGTTATGCGTTATGCGTTATGCGTTATGCGTTATGCGTTATGCGTTATGCGTTATGCGTTATGCGTTATGCGTTATGCGTTATGCGTTATGCGTTATGCGTTATGCGTTATGCGTTATGAGTTTTGCTTTACGCGTTAAGCGTTATGCGCTATGGGTTATGCGTTATGCGTTATGCGTTATGCGATATGCGTGATGCGTTATGCGTAATGCGTAATGCGTAATGCGTTATGCGTTATGCGTTATGCGTTATGCGTTATGCGTTTTGCGTTATGCGTTATGCGTTATGCGTTATGCGTTATGCGTTATGCGTTATGCGTTATGCGTTATGCGTTATGCGTTATGCGTTATGCGTTATGCGTTATGCGTTATGCGTTATGCGTTATGCGTTATTCGTTATGCGTTATGCGTTATGCGTTATGCGTTATGGGTTATGAGTTTTGCTTTACGCGTTAAGCGTTATGCGCTATGGGTTATGCGTTATGCGTTATGCGTTATGCGTTATGCGTTATGCGTTATGCGTTATGCGTTATGCGTTATGCGTTATGCGTTATGCGTTATGCGTTATGCGTTATGCGTTATGCGTTATGCGTTATGCGTTATGCGTTATGCGTTATGCGTTATGCGTTATGCGTTATGCGTTATGCGTTATGCGTTATGCGTTATGCGTTATGCGTTATGCGTTATGCGTTATGCGTTATGCGTTATGCGTTATGCGTTATGCGTTATGCGTTATGCGTTATGCGTTATGCGTTATGCGTTATGCGTTATGCGTTATGCGTTATGCGTTATGCGTTATGCGTTATGCGTTATGCGTTATGCGTTATGCGTTATGCGTTATGCGTTATGCGTTATGCGTTATGAGTTTTGCTTTACGCGTTAAGCGTTATGCGCTATGGGTTATGCGTTATGCGTTATGCGTTATGCGTGATGCGTTATGCGTAATGCGTTATGCGTTATGCGTTATGCGTTATGCGTTATGCGTTATGCGTTATGCGTTTTGCGTTATGCGTTATGCGTTATGCGTTATGCGTTATGCGTTATGCGTTATGCGTTATGCGTTATGCATTATGCGTTATGCGTTATGCGTTATGCGTTATGCGTTATGCGTTATGCGTTATGCGTTATGCGTTATGGGTTATGCGTTATGCGTTATGGGTTATGAGTTTTGCTTTACGCGTTAAGCGCTATGCGCTATGGGTTATGCGTTATGCGTTATGCGTTATGCGTTATGCGTTATGCGTTATGCGTTATGCGTTATGCGTTATGCGTTATGCGTTATGCGTTATGCGTTATGCGTTATGGGTTATGCGTTATGCGTTATGCGTTATGCGTTATGCGTTATGCGTTATGCGTTATGCGTTATGCGTTATGCGTCATGCGTCATGCGTTATGCGTCATGCGTCATGCGTCATGCGTTATGCGTTATGCGTTATGCGTTATGCGTTATGCGTTATGCGTTATGCGTTATGCGTTATGCGTTATGCGTTATGCGTTATGCGTTATGCGTTATGCGTTATGCGTTATGCGTTATGCGTTATGCGTTATGCGTTATGCGTTATGCGTTTTGCGTTATGCGTTATGCGTTATGCGTTATGCGTTATGCGTTATGCGTTATGCGTTATGCGTTATGCGTTATGAGTTTTGCTTTACGCGTTAAGCGTTATGCGCTATGGGTTATGCGTTATGCGTTATGCGTTATGCGATATGCGTGATGCGTTATGCGTAATGCGTAATGCGTTATGCGTTATGCGTTATGCGTTATGCGTTATGCGTTATGCGTTTTGCGTTATGCGTTATGCGTTATGCGTTATGCGTTATGCGTTATGCGTTATGCGTTATGCGTTATGCGTTATGCGTTATGCGTTATGGGTTATGAGTTTTGCTTTACGCGTTAAGCGCTATGCGCTATGGGTTATGCGTTATGCGTTATGCGTTATGCGTTATGCGTTATGCGTTATGCGTTATGCGTTATGCGTTATGCGTTATGCGTTATGGGTTATGCGTTATGCGTTATGCGTTATGCGTTATGCGTTATGCGTTATGCGTTATGCGTTATGCGTTATGCGTCATGCGTCATGCGTTATGCGTCATGCGTCATGCGTCATGCGTTATGCGTTATGCGTTATGCGTTATGCGTTATGCGTTATGCGTTATGCGTTATGCGTTATGCGTTATGCGTTGTGCGTTATGCGTTATGCGTTATGCGTTATGCGTTATGCGTTATGCGTTATGCGTTATGCGTGATGCGTTATGCGTTATGCGTTATGCGTTATGCGTTATGCGTTATGCGTTATTCGTTATGCGTTATGCGTTATGCGTTATGCGTTATGCGTTATGCGTTATGCGTTATGCGTTATGCGTTATGCGTTATGCGTTATGCGTTATGCGTTATGCGTTATGCGTTATGCGTTATGCGTTATGCGTTATGCGTTATGCGTTATGCGTTATGCGTTATGCGTTATGCGTTATGCGTTATGCGTTATGCGTTATGCGTTATGCGTTATGCGTTATGCGTTATGCGTTATGCGTTATGCGTTATGCGTTATGCGTTATGCGTTATGCGTTATGCGTTATGCGTTATGCGTTATGCGTTATGCGTTATGAGTTTTGCTTTACGCGTTAAGCGTTATGCGCTATGGGTTATGCGTTATGCGTTATGCGTTATGCGTTATGCGTGATGCGTTATGCTTAATGCGTTATGCGTTATGCGTTATGCGTTATGCGTTATGCGTTATGCGTTATGCGTTATGCGTTATGCGTTATGCGTTATGCGTTATGCGTTATGCGTTATGCGTTATGCGTTATGCGTTATGCGTTATGCGTTATGCGTTATGCGTTATGCGTTATGCGTTATGCGTTATGCGTTATGCGTTATGCGTTATGCGTTATGCGTTATGCGTTATGCGTTATGCGTTATGCGTTATGGGTTATGAGTTTTGCTTTACGCGTTAAGCGTTATGCGCTATGGGTTATGCGTTATGCGTTATGCGTTATGCGATATGCGTGATGCGTTATGCGTAATGCGTAATGCGTTATGCGTTATGCGTTATGCGTTATGCGTTATGCGTTATGCGATATGCGTGATGCGTTATGCGTAATGCGTAATGCGTTATGCGTTATGCGTTATGCGTTATGCGTTATGCGTTATGCGTTTTGCGTTATGCGTTATGCGTTATGCGTTATGCGTTATGCGTTATGCGTTATGCGTTATGCGTTATGCGTTATGCGTTATGCGTTATGCGTTATGCGTTATGCGTTATGCGTTATGCGTTATGCATTATGCGTTATGCGTTATGCGTTATGCGTTATGCGTTATGCGTTATGCGTTATGCGTTATGCGTTATGCGTTATGCGTTATGCGTTATGCGTTATGCGTTATGCGTTATGCGTTATGGGTTATGAGTTTTGCTTTACGCGTTAAGCGCTATGCGCTATGGGTTATGCGTTAAGCGCTATGCGCTATGGGTTATGCGTTATGCGTTATGCGTTATGCGTTATGCGTTATGCGTTATGCGTTATGCGTTATGCGTTATGCGTTATGCGTTATGGGTTATGCGTTATGCGTTATGCGTTATGCGTTATGCGTTATGCGTTATGCGTTATGCGTTATGCGTTATGCGTCATGCGTCATGCGTTATGCGTCATGCGTCATGCGTCATGCGTTATGCGTTATGCGTTATGCGTTATGCGTTATGCGTTATGCGTTATGCGTTATGCGTTATGCGTTATGCGTTATGCGTTATGCGTTATGCGTTATGCGTTATGCGTTATGCGTTATGCGTTATGCGTTATGCGTTATGCGTTATGCGTTATGCGTTATGCGTTATGCGTTATGCGTTATGCGTTATGCGTTTTGCGTTATGCGTTATGCGTTATGCGTTATGCGTTATGCGTTATGCGTTATGCGTTATGCGTTATGCGTTATGCGTTATGCGTTATGCGTTATGCGTTATGCGTTATGCGTTATGCGTTATGCGTTATGAGTTTTGCTTTACGCGTTAAGCGTTATGCGCTATGGGTTATGCGTTATGCGTTATGCGTTATGCGATATGCGTGATGCGTTATGCGTAATGCGTAATGCGTTATGCGTTATGCGTTATGCGTTATGCGTTATGCGTTATGCGTTTTGCGTTATGCGTTATGCGTTATGCGTTATGCGTTATGCGTTATGCGTTATGCGTTATGCGTTATGCGTTATGCGTTATGCGTTATGGGTTATGAGTTTTGCTTTACGCGTTAAGCGCTATGCGCTATGGGTTATGCGTTATGCGTTATGCGTTATGCGTTATGCGTTATGCGTTATGCGTTATGCGTTATGCGTTATGCGTTATGCGTTATGCGTTATGCGTTATGCGTTATGCGTTATGCGTTATGCGTTATGCGTTATGCGTTATGCGTTATGCGTTATGCGTTATGCGTTATGCGTTATGCGTTATGCGTTATGCGTTATGCGTTATGCGTTATGCGTTATGCGTTATGCGTTATGCGTTATGCGTTATGCGTTATGCGTTATGCGTTATGCGTTATGCGTTATGCGTTATGCGTTATGCGTTATGCGTTATGCGTTATGCGTTATGCGTTATGCGTTATGCGTTATGCCTTATGCGTTATGCGTTATGCGTTATGCGTTATGCGTTATGCGTTATGCGTTATGCGTTATGCGTTATGCGTTATGCGTTATGCGTTATGCGTTATGCGTTATGCGTTATGCGTTATGCGTTATGCGTTATGCGTTATGCGTTATGCGTTATGCGTTATGCGTTTTGCTTTACGCGTTAAGCGCTATGCGCTATGGGTTATGCGTTATGCGTTATGCGTTATGCGTTATGCGTTATGCGTTATGCGTTATGCGTTATGCGTTATGCGTTATGCGTTATGCGTTATGCGTTATGCGTTATGCGTTATGCGTTATGCGTTATGCGTTATGCGTTATGCGTTATGCGTTATGCGTTATGCGTTATGCGTTATGCGTTATGCGTTATGCGTTATGCGTTATGCGTTATGCGTTATGCGTTATGCGTTATGCGTTATGCGTTATGCGTTATGCGTTATGCGTTATGGGTTATGAGTTTTGCTTTACGCGTTAAGCGTTATGCGCTATGGGTTATGCGTTATGCGTTATGCGTTATGCGATATGCGTGATGCGTTATGCGTAATGCGTAATGCGTTATGCGTTATGCGTTATGCGTTATGCGTTATGCGTTATGCGATATGCGTGATGCGTTATGCGTAATGCGTAATGCGTTATGCGTTATGCGTTATGCGTTATGCGTTATGCGTTATGCGTTATGCGTTATGCGTTATGCGTTATGCGTTATGCGTTATGCGTTATGCGTTATGCGTTATGCGTTATGCGTTATGCGTTATGCGTTATGCGTTATGCGTTATGCGTTATGCGTTATGCGTTATGCGTTTTGCGTTATGCGTTATGCGTTATGCGTTATGCGTTATGCGTTATGCGTTATGCGTTATGCGTTATGCGTTATGCCTTATGCGTTATACGTTATGCTTATGCCTTATGCGTTATGCGTTATGCGTTATGCGTTATGCGTTATGCGTTATGCGTTATGCGTTATGCCTTATGTGTTATGCTGAAGCCTTATGCGTTATGCGTTATGCGTTATGCGTTATGCGTTATGCGTTATGCGTTATGAGTTATGCGTTATACGTTATGCGTTATGCGTTATGCGTTATGCGTTATGCGTTATGCGTTATGCGTTATGCGTTATGCGTTATGCGTTATGCGTTATGCGTTATGCGTTATGCGTTATGCGTTATGCGTTATGAGTTTTGCTTTACGCGTTAAGCGCTATGCGCTATGGGTTATGCGTTATGCGTTATGCGTTATGCGTTATGCGTTATGCGTTATGCGTTATGCGTTATGCGTTATGCGTTATGCGTTATGCGTTATGCGTTATGCGTTATGCGTTATGCGTTATGCGTTATGCGTTATGCGTTATGCGTTATGCCTTATGCGTTATGCGTTATGCGTAATGCGTTATGCGTTATGCGTTATGCGTTATGCGTTATGCGTTATGCCTTATGTGTTATGCTGAAGCCTTATGCGTTATGCGTTATGCGTTATGCGTTATGCGTTATGCGTTATGCGTTATGCGTTATGCGTTATGCGTTATGCGTTATGCGTTATGCGTTATGCGTTATGCGTTATGCGTTATGCGTTATGCGTTATGCGTTATGCGTTATGCGTTATGCGTTATGCGTTATGCGTTATGCGTTATGCGTTATGCGTTATGCGTTATGCGTTATGCGTTATGCGTTATGCGTTATGCGTTATGCGTTATGCGTTATGCGTTATGCGTTATGCGTTATGCGTTATGCGTTATGCGTTATGCGTTATGCGTTATGCGTTATGCGTTATGCGTTATGGGTTATGAGTTTTGCTTTACGCGTTAAGCGTTATGCGCTATGGGTTATGCGTTATGCGTTATGCGTTATGCGATATGCGTGATGCGTTATGCGTAATGCGTAATGCGTTATGCGTTATGCGTTATGCGTTATGCGTTATGCGTTATGCGATATGCGTGATGCGTTATGCGTAATGCGTAATGCGTTATGCGTTATGCGTTATGCGTTATGCGTTATGCGTTATGCGTTATGCGTTTTGCGTTATGCGTTATGCGTTATGCGTTATGCGTTATGCGTTATGCGTTATGCGTTATGCGTTATGCGTTATGCGTTATGCGTTATGCGTTATGCGTTATGCGTTATGCGTTATTCGTTATGCGTTATGCGTTATGCGTTATGCGTTATGGGTTATGAGTTTTGCTTTACGCGTTAAGCGTTATGCGCTATGGGTTATGCGTTATGCGTTATGCGTTATGCGTTATGCGTTATGCGTTATGCGTTATGCGTTATGCGTTATGCGTTTTGCGTTATGCGTTATGCGTTATGCGTTATGCGTTATGCGTTATGCGTTATGCGTTATGCGTTATGCGTTATGCGTTATGCGTTATGCGTTATGCGTTATGCGTTATGCGTTATGCGTTATTCGTTATGCGTTATGCGTTATGCGTTATGCGTTATGGGTTATGAGTTTTGCTTTACGCGTTAAGCGTTATGCGCTATGGGTTATGCGTTATGCGTTATGCGTTATGCGTCATGCGTCATGCGTCATGCGTTATGCGTTATGCGTTATGCGTTATGCCTTATGTGTTATGCTGAAGCCTTATGCGTTATGCGTTATGCGTTATGCGTCATGCGTTATGCGTTATGCGTCATGCGTCATGCGTCATGCGTTATGCGTTATGCGTTATGCGTTATGCGTTATGCGTTATGCGTTATGCGTTATGCGTTATGCGTTATGCGTTATGCGTTATGCGTTATGCGTTATGCGTTATGCGTTATGCCTTATGTGTTATGCTGAAGCCTTATGCGTTATGCGTTATGCGTTATGCGTTATGCGTTATGCGTTATGCGTTATGCGTTATGCGTTATACGTTATGCGTTATGCGTTATGCGTTATGCGTTATGCGTTATGCGTTATGCGTTATGCGTTATGCGTTATGCGTTATGCGTTATGCGTTATGCGTTATGCGTTATGCGTTATGCGTTATGCGTTATGCGTTATGCGTTATGCGTTATGCGTTATGAGTTTTGCTTTACGCGTTAAGCGCTATGCGCTATGGGTTATGCGTTATGCGTTATGCGTTATGCGTTATGCGTTATGCGTTATGCGTTATGCGTTATGCGTTATGCGTTATGCGTTATGCGTTATGCGTTATGCGTTATGCGTTATGCGTTATGCGTTATGCGTTATGCGTTATGCCTTATGCGTTATGCGTTATGCGTAATGCGTTATGCGTTATGCGTTATGCGTTATGCGTTATGCGTTATGCGTTATGCCTTATGTGTTATGCTGAAGCCTTATGCGTTATGCGTTATGCGTTATGCGTTATGCGTTATGCGTTATGCGTTATGCGTTATGCGTTATGCGTTATGCGTTATGCGTTATGCGTTATGCGTTAAGCGTTATGCGTTATGCGTTATGCGTTATGCGTTATGCGTTATGCGTTATGCGTTATGCGTTATGCGTTATGCGTTATGCGTTATGCGTCATGCGTTATGCGTTATGCGTCATGCGTCATGCGTCATGCGTTATGCGTTATGCGTTATGCGTTATGCGTTATGCGTTATGCGTTATGCGTTATGCGTTATGCGTTATGCGTTATGCGTTATGCGTTATGCGTTATGCGTTATGCGTTTTGCGTTATGCGTTATGCGTTATGCGTTATGCGTTATGCGTTATGCGTTATGCGTTATGCGTTATGCGTTATGCGTTATGCGTTATGCGTTATGCGTTATGCGTTATGCGTTATGCGTTATGCGTTATGCGTTATGCGTTATGCGTTATGCGTTATGCGTTATGCGTTATGCGTTATGCGTTATGCGTCATGCGTCATGCGTCATGCGTTATGCGTTATGCGTTATGCGTTATGCGTTATGCGTTATGCGTTATGCGTTATGCGTTATGCGTTATGCGTTATGCGTTATGCGTTATGCGTTATGCGTTATGCGTTATGCGTTATGCGTTTTGCGTTATGCGTTATGCGTTATGCGTTATGCGTTATGCGTTATGCGTTATGCGTTATGCGTTATGCGTTATGCGTTATGCGTTATGCGTTATGCGTTATGCGTTATGCGTTATGCGTTATGCGTTATGCGTTATGCGTTATGCGTTATGCGTTATGCGTTATGCGTTATGCGTTATGCGTTATGCGTTATGCGTTATGCGTTATGCGTTATGCGTTATGCGTTATGCGTTATGCGTTATGCGTTATGGGTTATGAGTTTTGCTTTACGCGTTAAGCGCTATGCGCTATGGGTTATGCGTTATGCGTTATGCGTTATGCGTTATGCGTTATGCGTTATGCGTTATGCGTTATGCGTTATGCGTTATGCGTTATGCGTTATGCGTTATGCGTTATGCGTTATGCGTTATGCGTTATGCGTTATGCGTTATGCGTTATGCGTTATGCGTTATGCGTTTTGCGTTATGCGTTATGCGTTATGCGTTATGCGTTATGCGTTATGCGTTATGCGTTATGCGTTATGCGTTATGCGTTATGCCTTATGCGTTATACGTTATGCTTATGCCTTATGCGTTATGCGTTATGCGTTATGCGTTATGCGTTATGCGTTATGCGTTATGCGTTATGCGTTATGCCTTATGTGTTATGCTGAAGCCTTATGCGTTATGCGTTATGCGTTATGCGTTATGCGTTATGCGTTATGCGTTATGCGTTATGCGTTATACGTTATGCGTTATGCGTTATGCGTTATGCGTTATGCGTTATGCGTTATGCGTTATGCGTTATGCGTTATGCGTTATGCGTTATGCGTTATGCGTTATGCGTTATGCGTTATGCGTTATGCGTTATGCGTTATGCGTTATGCGTTATGCGTTATGCGTTATGCGTTATGAGTTTTGCTTTACGCGTTAAGCGCTATGCGCTATGGGTTATGCGTTATGCGTTATGCGTTATGCGTTATGCGTTATGCGTTATGCGTTATGCGTTATGCGTTATGCGTTATGCGTTATGCGTTATGCGTTATGCGTTATGCGTTATGCGTTATGCGTTATGCGTTATGCGTTATGCGTTATGCGTTATGCGTTATGCCTTATGCGTTATGCGTTATGCGTAATGCGTTATGCGTTATGCGTTATGCGTTATGCGTTATGCGTTATGCCTTATGTGTTATGCTGAAGCCTTATGCGTTATGCGTTATGCGTTATGCGTTATGCGTTATGCGTTATGCGTTATGCGTTATGCGTTATGCGTTATGCGTTATGCGTTATGCGTTATGCGTTATGCGTTATGCGTTATGCGTTATGCGTTATGCGTTATGCGTTATGCGTTATGCGTTATGCGTTATGCGTTATGCGTTATGCGTTATGCGTTATGCGTTTTGCGTTATGCGTTATGCGTTATGCGTTATGCGTTATGCGTTATGCGTTATGCGTTATGCGTTATGCGTTATGCGTTATGCGTTATGCGTTATGCGTTATGCCTTATGCGTTATACGTTATGCTTATGCCTTATGCGTTATGCGTTATGCGTTATGCGTTATGCGTTATGCGTTATGCGTTATGCGTTATGCCTTATGTGTTATGCTGAAGCCTTATGCGTTATGCGTTATGCGTTATGCGTTATGCGTTATGCGTTATGCGTTATGCGTTATGCGTTATGCGTTATACGTTATGCGTTATGCGTTATGCGTTATGCGTTATGCGTTATGCGTTATGCGTTATGCGTTATGCGTTATGCGTTATGCGTTATGCGTTATGCGTTATGCGTTATGCGTTATGCGTTATGCGTTATGCGTTATGCGTCATGCGTTATGCGTTATGCGTCATGCGTCATGCGTCATGCGTTATGCGTTATGCGTTATGCGTTATGCGTTATGCGTTATGCGTTATGCGTTATGCGTTATGCGTTATGCGTTATGCGTTATGCGTTATGCGTTATGCGTTATGCGTTATGCGTTATGCGTTATGCGTTATGCGTTATGCGTTATGCGTTATGCGTTATGCGTTATGCGTTATGCGTTATGCGTTATGCGTTATGCGTTATGCGTTATGCGTTGTGCGTTATGCGTTATGCGTTATGCGTTATGCGTTATGCGTTATGCGTTATGCGTTATGCGTTATGCGTTATGCGTTATGCGTTATGCGTTATGCGTTATGCGTTATGCGTTATGCGTTATGCGTTATGCGTTATGCGTTATGCGTTATGCGTTATGCGTTATGCGTTATGCGTTATGCGTTATGCGTTATGCGTTATGCGTTATGCGTTATGCGTTATGCGTTATGCGTTATGCGTTATGCGTTATGCGTTATGCGTTATGCGTTATGCGTTATGCGTTATGCGTTATGCGTTATGCGTTATGCGTTATGCGTTATGCGTTATGCGTTATGCGTTATGCGTTATGCGTTATGCGTTATGCGTTATGAGTTTTGCTTTACGCGTTAAGCGTTATGCGCTATGGGTTATGCGTTATGCGTTATGCGTTATGCGTTATGCGTTATGCGTTATGCGTTATGCGTTATGCGTTATGCGTTATGCGTTATGCGTTATGCGTTATGCGTTATGCGTTATGCGTTATGCGTTATGCGTTATGCGTTATGCGTTATGCGTTATGCGTTATGCGTTATGCGTTATGCGTTATGCGTTATGCGTTATGCGTTATGCGTTATGCGTTATGCGTTATGCGTTATGCGTTATGCGTTATGCGTTATGCGTTATGCGTTATGCGTTATGCGTTATGCGTTATGCGTTATGCGTTATGCGTTATGCGTTATGCGTTATGCGTTATGCGTTATGCGTTATGCGTTATGCGTTATGCGTTATGCGTTATGCGTTATGCGTTATGCGTTATGGGTTATGCGTTATGCGTTATGCGTTATGCGATATGCGTGATGCGTTATGCGTAATGCGTAATGCGTTATGCGTTATGCGTTATGCGTTATGCGTTATGCGTTATGCGTTATGCGTTATGCGTTATGCGTTATGCGTTATGCGTTATGCGTTATGCGTTATGCGTTATGCGTTATGCGTTATGCGTTATGCGTTATGCGTTATGCGTTATGCGTTATGCGTTATGCGTTATGCGTTATGCGTTATGCGTTATGCGTTATGCGTTATGCGTTATGCGTTATGCGTTATGCGTTATGCGTTATGCGTTATGCGTTATGCGTTATGCGTTATGCGTTATGCGTTATGGGTTATGCGTTATGCGTTATGCGTTATGCGATATGCGTGATGCGTTATGCGTGATGCGTAATGCGTTATGCGTTATGCGTTATGCGTTATGCGTTATGCGTTATGCGTTTTGCGTTATGCGTTATGCGTTATGCGTTATGCGTTATGCGTTATGGGTTATGAGTTTTGCTTTACGCGTTAAGCGTTATGCGCTATGGGTTATGCGTTATGCGTTATGCGTTATGCGTTATGCGTTATGCGTTATGCGTTATGCGTTATGCGTTATGCGTTATGCGTTATGCGTTATGCGTTATGCGTTATGCGTTGTGCGTTATGCGTTATGCGTTATGCGTTATGCGTTATGCGTTATGCGTTATGCGTTATGCGTTATGCGTTATGCGTTATGCGTTATGCGTTATGCGTTATGCGTTATGCGTTATGCGTTATGCGTTATGCGTTATGCGTTATGCGTTATGCGTTATGCGTTATGCGTTATGCGTTATGCGTTATGCGTTATGCGTTATGCGTTATGCGTTATGCGTTATGCGTTATGCGTTATGCGTTATGCGTTATGCGTTATGCGTTATGCGTTTTGCGTTATGCGTTATGCGTTATGCGTTATGCGTTATGCGTTATGCGTTATGCGTTATGCGTTATGCGTTATGCGTTATGCGTTATGCCTTATGCGTTATACGTTATGCTTATGCCTTATGCGTTATGCGTTATGCGTTATGCGTTATGCGTTATGCGTTATGCGTTATGCGTTATGCCTTATGCGTTATGCGTTATGCGTTATGCGTTATGCGTTATGCGTTATGCGTTATGCGTTATGCGTTATGCGTTATGCGTTATGCGTTATGCGTTATGCGTTATGCGTTATGCGTTATGCGTTATGCGTTATGCGTTATGCGTTATGCGTTATGCGTTATGCGTTATGCGTTATGCGTTATGCGTTATGCGTTATGCGTTATGCGTTATGCGTTATGCGTTATGCGTTATTCGTTATGCGTTATGCGTTATGCGTTATGCGTTATGCGTTATGGGTTATGAGTTTTGCTTTACGCGTTAAGCGTTATGCGCTATGGGTTATGCGTTATGCGTTATGCGTTATGCGTTATGCGTTATGCGTTATGCGTTATGCGTTATGCGTTATGCGTTATGCGTTATGCGTTATGCGTTATGCGTTATGCGTTATGCGTTATGCGTTATGCGTTATGCGTTATGCGTTATGCGTTATGCGTTATGCGTTATGCGTTATGCGTTATGCGTTATACGTTATGCTTATGCCTTATGCGTTATGCGTTATGCGTTATGCGTTATGCGTTATGCGTTATGCGTTATGCGTTATGCGTTATGCCTTATGTGTTATGCTGAAGCCTTATGCGTTATGCGTTATGCGTTATGCGTTATGCGTTATGCGTTATGCGTTATGCGTTATACGTTATGCGTTATGCGTTATGCGTTATGCGTTATGCGTTATGCGTTATGCGTTATGCGTTATGCGTTATGCGTTATGCGTTATGCGTTATGCGTTATGCGTTATGCGTTATGCGTTATGCGTTATGCGTTATGCGTTATGCGCTATGGGTTATGCGTTATGCGTTATGCGTTATGCGATATGCGTGATGCGTTATGCGTAATGCGTAATGCGTTATGCGTTATGCGTTATGCGTTATGCGTTATGCGTTATGCGTTTTGCGTTATGCGTTATGCGTTATGCGTTATGCGTTATGCGTTATGCGTTATGCGTTATGCGTTATGCGTTATGCGTTATGCGTTATGCGTTATGCGTTATTCGTTATGCGTTATGCGTTATGCGTTATGCGTTATGCGTTATGCGTTATGCGTTATGCGTTATGCGTTATGCGTTATGCGTTATGCGTTATGCGTTATGCGTTATGCGTTATGCGTTATGCGTTATGCGTTATGCGTTATGCGT
Organism: Lasioglossum baleicum; assembly: GCF_051020765.1. Lineage (NCBI taxonomy): Eukaryota > Metazoa > Arthropoda > Insecta > Hymenoptera > Halictidae > Lasioglossum > Lasioglossum baleicum. The sequence continues at coordinate 201,659 of NW_027469332.1, forward strand.
TATGAGTTTTGCTTTACGCGTTAAGCGCTATGCGCTATGGGTTATGCGTTATGCGTTATGCGTTATGCGTTATGCGTTATGCGTTATGCGTTATGCGTTATGCGTTATGCGTTATGCGTTATGCGTTATGCGTTATGCGTTATGCGTTATGCGTTATGCGTTATGCGTTATGCGTTATGCGTTATGCGTTATGCGTTATGCGTTATGCCTTATGCGTTATGCGTTATGCGTAATGCGTTATGCGTTATGCGTTATGCGTTATGCGTTATGCGTTATGCCTTATGTGTTATGCTGAAGCCTTATGCGTTATGCGTTATGCGTTATGCGTTATGCGTTATGCGTTATGCGTTATGCGTTATGCGTTATGCGTTATGCGTTATGCGTTATGCGTTATGCGTTATGCGTTATGCGTTATGCGTTATGCGTTATGCGTTATGCGTTATGCGTTATGCGTTATGCGTTATGCGTTATGCGTTATGCGTTATGCGTTATGCGTTATGCGTTATGCGTTATGCGTTATGCGTTATGCGTTATGCGTTATGCGTTATGCGTTATGCGTTATGCGTTATGCGTTATGCGTTATGCGTTATGCGTTATGCGTTATGCGTTATGCGTTATGCGTTATGCGTTATGCGTTATGCGTTATGCGTTATGCGTTATGCGTTATGCGTTATGCGTTATGCGTTATGCGTTATGCGTTATGCGTTATGCGTTATGCGTTATGCGTTATGCGTTATGCGTTATGCGTTATGCGTTATGGGTTATGAGTTTTGCTTTACGCGTTAAGCGCTATGCGCTATGGGTTATGCGTTATGCGTTATGCGTTATGCGTTATGCGTTATGCGTTATGCGTTATGCGTTATGCGTTATGCGTTATGCGTTATGCGTTATGCGTTATGCGTTATGCGTTATGCGTTATGCGTTATGCGTTATGCGTTATGCGTTATGCGTTATGCGTCATGCGTTATGCGTTATGCGTCATGCGTCATGCGTCATGCGTTATGCGTTATGCGTTATGCGTTATGCGTTATGCGTTATGCGTTATGCGTTATGCGTTATGCGTTATGCGTTATGCGTTATGCGTTATGCGTTATGCGTTATGCGTTATGCGTTATGCGTTATGCGTTATGCGTTATGCGTTATGCGTTATGCGTTATGCGTTATGCGTTATGCGTTATGCGTTATGCGTTATGCGTTATGCGTTGTGCGTTATGCGTTATGCGTTATGCGTTATGCGTTATGCGTTATGCGTTATGCGTTATGCGTTATGCGTTATGCGTTATGCGTTATGCGTTATGCGTTATGCGTTATGCGTTATGCGTTATGCGTTATGCGTTATGCGTTATGCGTTATGCGTTATGCGTTATGCGTTATGCGTTATGCGTTATGCGTTATGCGTTATGCGTTATGCGTTATGCGTTATGCGTTATGCGTTATGCGTTATGCGTTATGCGTTATGCGTTATGCGTTATGCGTTATGCGTTATGCGTTATGCGTTATGCGTTATGCGTTAAGCGTTATGCGTTATGCGTTATGCGTTATGCGTTATGCGTTATGGGTTATGCGTTATGCGTTATGCGTTATGCGTTATGCGTTATGCGTTATGCGTTATGCGTTATGCGTTATGCGTTATGCGTTATGCGTTATGCGTTATGCGTTATGCGTTATGCGTTATGCGTTATGCGTTATGCGTTATGCGTTATGCGTTATGCGTTATGCGTTATGCGTTATGCGTTATGCGTTATGCGTTATGCGTTATGCGTTATGCGTTATGCGTTATGCGTTATGCGTTATGCGTTATGCGTTATGCGTTATGCGTTATGCGTTATGCGTTATGCGTTATGCGTTATGCGTTATGCGTTATGCGTTATGCGTTATGCGTTATGCGTTATGCGTTATGCGTTATGCGTTATGCGTTATGCGTTATGCGTTATGCGTTATGCGTTATGCGTTAAGCGTTATGCGTTATGCGTTATGCGTTATGCGTTATGCGTTATGGGTTATGCGTTATGCGTTATGCGTTATGCGTTATGCGTTATGCGTTATGCGTTATGCGTTATGCGTTATGCGTTATGCGTTATGCGTTATGCGTTATGCGTTATGCGTTATGCGTTATGCGTTATGCGTTATGCGTTATGCGTTATGCGTTATGCGTTATGCGTTATGCGTTATGCGTTATGCGTTATGCGTTATGCGTTATGCGTTATGCGTTATGCGTTATGCGTTACGCGTTATGCGTTATGCGTTATGCGTTATGCGTTATGCGTTATGCGTTATGCGTTATGCGTTATGCGTTATGCGTTATGCGTTATGCGTTATGCGTTATGCGTTATGCGTTATGCGTTATGCGTTATGCGTTATGCGTTATGCGTTATGCGTTATGCGTTATGCGTTATGCGTTATGCGTTATGCGTTATGCGTTATGCGTTATGCGTTATGCGTTATGCGTTATGCGTTATGCGTTATGCGTTATGCGTTATGCGTTATGCGTTATGCGTTATGGGTTATGAGTTTTGCTTTACGCGTTAAGCGCTATGCGCTATGGGTTATGCGTTATGCGTTATGCGTTATGCGTTATGCGTTATGCGTTATGCGTTATGCGTTATGCGTTATGCGTTATGCGTTATGCGTTATGCGTTATGCGTTATGCGTTATGCGTTATGCGTTATGCGTTATGCGTTATGCGTTATGCGGTATGCGTTATGCGTTATGCGTTATGCGTTATGCGTTATGCGTTATGCGTTATGCCTTATGCCTTATGCGTTATGCGTTATGCTTATGCCTTATGCGTTATGCGTTATGCGTAATGCGTTATGCGTTATGCGTTATGCGTTATGCGTTATGCCTTATGTGTTATGCTGAAGCCTTATGCGTTATGCGTTATGCGTTATGCGTTATGCGTTATGCGTTATGCGTTATGCGTTATGCGTTATGCGTTATGCGTTATGCGTTATGCGTTATGCGTTAAGCGTTATGCGTTATGCGTTATGCGTTATGCGTTATGCGTTATGCGTTATGCGTTATGCGTTATGCGTTATGCGTTATGCGTTATGCGTTATCCGTTATGCGTTATGCGTTATGCGTTATGCGTTATGCGTTATGCGTTATGCGTTATGCGTTATGCGTTTTGCGTTATGCGTTATGCGTTATGCGTTATGCGTTATGCGTTATGCGTTATGCGTTATGCGTTATGCGTTATGCGTTATGCGTTATGCGTTATGCGTTATGCGTTATGCGTTATGCGTTATGCGTTATGCGTTATGCGTTATGCGTTATGCGTTATGCGTTATGCGTTATGCGTTATGCGTTATGCGTTATGCGTTATGCGTTATGCGTTATGCGTTATGCGTTATGCGTTATGCGTTATGCGTTATGCGTTTTGCGTTATGCGTTATGCGTTATGCGTTATGCGTTATGCGTTATGCGTTATGCGTTATGCGTTATGCGTTATGCGTTATGCGTTATGCGTTATGCGTTATGCGTTATGCGTTATGCGTTATGCGTTATGCGTTATGCGTTATGCGTTATGCGTTATGCGTTATGCGTTATGCGTTATGCGTTATGCGTTATGCGTTATGCGTTATGCGTTATGCGTTATGCGTTATGCGTTATGGGTTATGAGTTTTGCTTTACGCGTTAAGCGCTATGCGCTATGGGTTATGCGTTATGCGTTATGCGTTATGCGTTATGCGTTATGCGTTATGCGTTATGCGTTATGCGTTATGCGTTATGCGTTATGCGTTATGCGTTATGCGTTATGCGTTATGCGTTATGCGTTATGCGTTATGCGTTATGCGTTATGCGTTATGCGTTATGCGTTATGCGTTATGCGTTATGCGTTATGCGTTTTGCGTTATGCGTTATGCGTTATGCGTTATGCGTTATGCGTTATGCGTTATGCGTTATGCGTTATGCGTTATGCGTTATGCCTTATGCGTTATACGTTATGCTTATGCCTTATGCGTTATGCGTTATGCGTTATGCGTTATGCGTTATGCGTTATGCGTTATGCGTTATGCCTTATGTGTTATGCTGAAGCCTTATGCGTTATGCGTTATGCGTTATGCGTTATGCGTTATGCGTTATGCGTTATGCGTTATGCGTTATACGTTATGCGTTATGCGTTATGCGTTATGCGTTATGCGTTATGCGTTATGCGTTATGCGTTATGCGTTATGCGTTATGCGTTATGCGTTATGCGTTATGCGTTATGCGTTATGCGTTATGCGTTATGCGTTATGCGTTATGCGTTATGCGTTATGCGTTATGCGTTATGCGTTATGAGTTTTGCTTTACGCGTTAAGCGCTATGCGCTATGGGTTATGCGTTATGCGTTATGCGTTATGCGTTATGCGTTATGCGTTATGCGTTATGCGTTATGCGTTATGCGTTATGCGTTATGCGTTATGCGTTATGCGTTATGCGTTATGCCTTATGCGTTATGCGTTATGCGTAATGCGTTATGCGTTATGCGTTATGCGTTATGCGTTATGCGTTATGCCTTATGTGTTATGCTGAAGCCTTATGCGTTATGCGTTATGCGTTATGCGTTATGCGTTATGCGTTATGCGTTATGCGTTATGCGTTATGCGTTATGCGTTATGCGTTATGCGTTATGCGTTATGCGTTATGCGTTTTGCGTTATGCGTTATGCGTTATGCGTTATGCGTTATGCGTTATGCGTTATGCGTTATGCGTTATGCGTTATGCGTTATGCGTTATGCGTTATGCCTTATGCGTTATACGTTATGCTTATGCCTTATGCGTTATGCGTTATGCGTTATGCGTTATGCGTTATGCGTTATGCGTTATGCGTTATGCCTTATGTGTTATGCTGAAGCCTTATGCGTTATGCGTTATGCGTTATGCGTTATGCGTTATGCGTTATGCGTTATGCGTTATGCGTTATACGTTATGCGTTATGCGTTATGCGTTATGCGTTATGCGTTATGCGTTATGCGTTATGCGTTATGCGTTATGCGTTATGCGTTATGCGTTATGCGTTATGCGTTATGCGTTATGCGTTATGCGTTATGCGTTATGCGTTATGCGTTATGCGTTATGCGTTATGCGTTATGCGTTATGCGTTATGCGTTATGCGTTATGCGTTATGCGTTATGCGTTATGCGTCATGCGTTATGCGTTATGCGTCATGCGTCATGCGTCATGCGTTATGCGTTATGCGTTATGCGTTATGCGTTATGCGTTATGCGTTATGCGTTATGCGTTATGCGTTATGCGTTATGCGTTATGCGTTATGCGTTATGCGTTATGCGTTATGCGTTATGCGTTATGCGTTATGCGTTATGCGTTATGCGTTATGCGTTATGCGTTATGCGTTATGCGTTATGCGTTATGCGTTATGCGTTATGCGTTATGCGTTGTGCGTTATGCGTTATGCGTTATGCGTTATGCGTTATGCGTTATGCGTTATGCGTTATGCGTTATGCGTTATGCGTTATGCGTTATGCGTTATGCGTTATGCGTTATGCGTTATGCGTTATGCGTTATGCGTTATGCGTTATGCGTTATGCGTTATGCGTTATGCGTTATGCGTTATGCGTTATGCGTTATGCGTTATGCGTTATGCGTTATGCGTTATGCGTTATGCGTTATGCGTTATGCGTTATGCGTTATGCGTTATGCGTTATGCGTTATGCGTTATGCGTTATGCGTTATGCGTTATGCGTTATGCGTTATGCGTTATGCGTTATGCGTTATGCGTTATGCGTTATGCGTTATGCGTTATGCGTTATGCGTTATGCGTTATGAGTTTTGCTTTACGCGTTAAGCGTTATGCGCTATGGGTTATGCGTTATGCGTTATGCGTTATGCGTTATGCGTTATGCGTTATGCGTTATGCGTTATGCGTTATGCGTTATGCGTTATGCGTTATGCGTTATGCGTTATGCGTTATGCGTTATGCGTTATGCGTTATGCGTTATGCGTTATGCGTTATGCGTTATGCGTTATGCGTTATGCGTTATGCGTTATGCGTTATGCGTTATGCGTTATGCGTTATGCGTTATGCGTTATGCGTTATGCGTTATGCGTTATGCGTTATGCGTTATGCGTTATGCGTTATGCGTTATGCGTTATGCGTTATGCGTTATGCGTTATGCGTTATGCGTTATGCGTTATGCGTTATGCGTTATGCGTTATGCGTTATGCGTTATGCGTTATGCGTTATGCGTTATGCGTTATGCGTTATGCGTTATGCGTTATGGGTTATGCGTTATGCGTTATGCGTTAT